>NW_021680408.1:207416-417669 GCF_001412515.2 Diachasma alloeum | reverse complement strand
ATTTTGACGTGTCATAAATAAAAATCGGATGAATAGAACTGGAGTTATTGAGAAATACCTCCGAAATGGGCTGTTAAAAAAGATCTAAAAAAAACTGAGAGATAGGTTTTCAGGTCCCCCAACCGTAGAAAAAATCGCGATCAATTTCCAAGAGGGTGAGGGTCAGCAGTTGAGTCATTTGAAATGGAATACCTCGTATATTGAGACGGAATACCTCACAACATCTAAAGAACCAGTGAGAAATCTTCGAAATCATCCCCTCTTCACCCTTCCCCTCTAGAATCACCACCTCCATCAATCCCATCAAACAGTAGTAGCTCCAGTGGGCACATTCGTAACAACAGGATGATGCTGCTGCTCCAGGTGTTGATTGCTCGAGTAATTCGACGATGTGTGCGCAAGACTCGAAGAGCTCAGCATAATGGAGACCTGTTCGGGCAGTGGGCAGGCGATCAAAAGTTGCTCCTCACTGCTGTAATTGCTGTGCAGCCACTGGGACAATTGCGTGAACATCGCCACAATATTATTTCTAATCGGTCTAAACAGGATTGACTCAGTCTCTCGATTAGCCAAGTACAGCTGCATCGACTGTTGAATACTGGGCAGTTGAAATTTCATCAGTCTCAGCACTTCGCTCACCACCTGAGCGACTACCTGAGGCTCCACCTTAGCCGGGACAATGCCCTTCTGGGCATTGGGACTCCCTGGAGGACTCGCGACACTGGCATTGCTGCTGATGACAGAGCCCAGTGATTTATCAATAGGATCAACCAGTAACTTCGTGCAGTGCTGAATCAGCATCTGGCAAGCAGCCTTCAGCTTCGAGTCCACATGCTTCCTGGAGTCAATGAGATGCTCCTTCATCCTGGGTGCACCCTCCAGCAAAAACTCAAGCAACGCATTATTTGACAACGCAAAAACCCTGGATCTTCTCTCGAGTAATCCAAAAGCTGCGGTTTTAACTTTCGAAAAATCGAGTGAATACTCTTTCACTGTGAAGTCAACCTGAAAGGGCGCAATCTGCTCTCGCAGGATGAGCAGATGCTTTACTTGGAATAATAGAGCGTCCAGTGTTGTGGCTCGCGCCTCGATCTTCTCCTTCGCCTTTTCAATGCTCTCGATGCAAAAATTGATGGCTTCTCTGCTCAGTGACTGAAATACTGGGCGATCTAGGCATCTGTAGAGTCTCGACAGGCAGACGAGGGTCCTTCGTACTGTTGGATACCACATTCCGTGGAGATCAGCTGGGGAATTGGTGATGAGGTTGAAGGACGAGGAGGATGGGGCTGATAATTTGTGGATTGGGTCGAAGCCAGCGATTGGAATGAACTTGGGGGCTTCTAATTCCAGATTGTTTGAGGTGATCGAGGAGACTGAGGATATTGAGGAGACTGATATCTTCTTGATTTTTGCCTGGCGATTTTCCTCTCGCAGAGACTCAGCTATGTCCTCCATCATTTTGAGTTTATTCGGGTAGGCGAGGTCCCCGGGGGATGGATTGTACCCCAAAATGTCTGATTGGAGGTACAGATGGGTGCGAAAGACTAATCTCTCCTGGGCGTCGTGCAGCAGCTGGAGGCAAATATTGCCGAAGCCCTCGAGGGCCTCCATGTGGTTCTGCACGTGCTCCTCCAGCATTTCCACTCGCAGGATGCAACAGATCTCGGCGAGCGTCTCCAGGTGGTTGATGTGGATGATTGAGGGCCTCAGGATGTCGTACAGGGAGGTGCAGAGACCCTCCAGGTAGCCAGCGAGCAAGTGGGACTTCTTCTCGAAGAACTGGTTGAAGAGACGGTGCTCGTCGATGGAGGCGTGCAGCAGGAGCGAACAGGCGTGACGGACAAAACTGCAGTGATCTCCGTTGTACCTCTCTTTTACTGACTGAAGACCCTTTTGGACACTTGCGCTTATCACTCCTCCTCGTTTCATCAAGTACCTGGAGAAAGATTTTTTTTTATGATCGGTCTTCGGAGCCTGAGGACACTCATTCATTAATTCAGTCATTTTTTTACTATTTGTTTTTATTCATTTATTTATTCGCTTCGTTTTCCAGCGAATCGTTTGTAATTTGATAATCATTATTATGTGATAATAATCACATCAAATTTTTAGTTTCCCATTCGCAATTATTGTCATTTATTCGATTTATTCTATCGAAAGGCAAGGATAGGAATCGAATTTATGGGTATTCTATTCGAAAAAATATATCGATTTAAAAACTTTCCGGGGACATTGAAAAATTAAATTTCTATCTATTTTTATGTATTAAATTTTTTATTAATGAATCTTCAATAAATGAGATTTCTCACATTAAAGATCGATTATATATATCTAAAAATGAATAAATAGCGCGAAAAAATCAATTGTTTATTCTTTGTTTACTCCGCAGTCGTTTAAAATGTTAACAACAGTCCAGGAACTCCAATTTTTGAGCAATAGAGGTTTTTCTTTTTCAAAATTTTTGAAAAAATGTTTGCAATAAGAGTTACGAATAAGTTTTTTGAAATGTAACTTCTACACAGCTAATTTCGTAATTTTTTTCAATAAAAAATTGCACCATTCATGTCAAATGACCGGAAAAATGTTAGTAAAAGAATCGAGAATATATTTTTAATATTTTAAGGATAATTTTTCTGCCTATTTTACGTGAATGGCGCAAATTTGTATATCAAACAAAACAAAGTTAGCTCTGTAGGAGTCGAATTCTAAAAAACTAATTCGTAATTGTCATTGTACACATTTATCAAAAACTTTGAAAAAAAACTTCTGTAATCCCCCTTAAATCTACCCAATAGGAATCTCTTCCCAAAAATCCTTCAATTACCTCTGATGACACTCCAACAAAAGAGTGTCATATTCCTGTCGTTTGAACGATCTCTTCTCAATAATCGTGATGATAGGTTTGATCTTCGGCAAAATCCTCTGGAACCTGCCATACAACAACGCCAGAGTCTGGCTATCAGCATCCGGAGATGTTGGATCGTCCCCAGAGGATTCTGTTGGCAAAGAGCTCATAATACTGTCAGTAGCTTCGTCCAGTATATTCATAATCCACTGGTGCATCATCCCAATGACCTTCGACTGACAGTGCCTGTACTTGACGAGATAGACCGCAGACTCTTTGAACTTGTCATTCTTCTCCATGAAATCTATGTTCGTGTCGATTTTATCAGTTATGTCGATGAACGTATCACTTCGAACTGATAAATTCGCAGACTCCAACTTGTCCATTATCAGGTCAGCCTCTTTGAAGTACTTGACATATCTAGTTATCTCGTTTCCTATTTCGTTCAGCTTTTCCTGCTCGGAGATTAACTGCTCTGTTGCTGAGTGGAGGGACATTGTTTTGTTGGAGACGATTCCATACTGTCTCGATAAGGCTGACATGTCCTCCAGGGCCTTGTCGATGTCCCTGCATAAACTATTACAATCGTCTTTGCGAATATTCAGCTCTTCCAGGTACATGCTGTACCTTTTGTACTCCATCGACTCGTATCTGGACTCCAGGGACGCGTAGTACTGCAGGAGTTGGTGGCAGGATTCTATTTTTTTGCCCATTGAAGTAATAGTCCCATTATCGTTGGAATTGTCCTGGTGATCGTCAACAAACGACGTCGACGTGTCACTGTTACTCCACAATGTTTTGGACACCCTCTCCTCCAATGTCTCGATCCAGTCTCGTTGGGTGTCTGACAGAGGGGCCAGACCGTCCTCCAATTGATCCCATTTGATTAGGTTCATTTTTCACATGTGGAAAATGTTTTTACGTCTTTCGTAAAATGTAAAATGAATTATTTCAAGGCCTCTTCCGGGGTCACGGGTGACAAAAATTAATAGAAAAACCTAGCGAATTCGTTAGGCAATTTTATTAGATTCATACTTTGAACTTTCTGTTAAGTTTTGAAATATTCAATAGAAAATATTCTATAGAAAAAATCAAAAGAATTCGATTTTTTTAGGCAACTTATTCTATTCGGATATCTTCTCTAGAATTTTCTTGGCTCAAATTTTTCAAGTTTTTTTGTTTGATTATCTTGATGAGAAGAAAAAAAAATGAAATTTAACAAACTTGGAAAACTTGTGTGGAGGAAATTCTATAGGAAATATCTGAAGAGAATAAGTTATATAGAAAAATCTAATTCTATCGACTTTTTTTATGGAATATTTTCTATTGAAAATTTCAATAGAATAGCATAGAATCGAATTGGCCAAAAACTAATAGAAAGTTTAATCGAAATCCAATAGAATTTTCTAACGAATTTGCTAGGTTTTTCTATTAAAGTTGATTATCGTTGAAAAGAAAAGAAAAAGAAAATTTTAAAAACTTGAAAAACTTGTGCGGCGGAAATTCTATCCAAAATATCTGAAGAGAATGAGTTATACAGAAAAATCAAATTCTATCGACTTGTTCTATTGAATATTCTCCATTGAAAATTTCAAAAGAATACACCAAAAACCATAATTGGCCAAAAACTGATAGAACGTTCAATAGAAATTCAATAGAATTTTCTAACGAGTTCGGTAGGTTTTTCTACTGTGCAGATTCTTTGGATACTCACGTGGAATGTAGATTTTTTAATTCAGGAAGCACATTGAATTAACGAATTGAGAGATATTGGTGCGATGATTTCTAACTGATTTTTGGAGAAAATGTGAACGTGAGTTGAGGATTTTTGGACTGACAGCAGATGACACATGCACAACTCATCAGTTGCACTCACACGTAGACCATTTGTCCAGTGTAAATAGCATAAAATGAGCTACTACGTGGAACCAATGTAAATATTTCTGTTATAAAACAACTCAGAGCATAAATAGTCAAAAAACACATGATTTTTTCAGTAGATTTCAGGATTTTAATCGTAAAAAACGGTCCATTTTACCCCACTTTACCCTCCACGAGTATAAACTGTAGTGAATTTATCATTGAGCTACAATATGTGCTATTTTGAGACAAATAATGTCGGAAACTACTTGTCCGATGGAAATTATGAGGATTATGACTGGTGCCGCCATCCAGCCAACAAAATGGGCAGAGGAAAGAGTAAAAAATTTCTTTTTTCGCAAATATCTCAAGAACGAAGACTTCCACGAGAAATCATCACAAGAGCTTTTTTGTAGTTCGTAAAATTACCTACAAAAAATATTTCTTGAAGATTTCTCCTGGAGCCCTTCATTTTTGAGATATTCATGAAATAATGGAGGGGTCGATTCTCCTCGAGGAAGATTCCCTCTCCAACTCATGACATTTCTCGTGAGCCCTTCGCGTCTCTTGCGGACGTCAAACCCCCTCTCAATTTGACAATTCTCCCCTCCCTCTGACCATAAAATAGGAAGAGCATGCAGTGAGCTTCATGCACTTACTTCATGCTCCTTCGACTGGTGCACATCAAAGTGTCTGCTTCTAGCTGATTGTGACTCAATGATCCTATCAATCTTCATGTCGTAGTCAGTGTCGTGGGTGTAGCACACGTATTTACACTGTTGCAGATACCCCTGATTAATAATAAACACCGTGAGTACTGTGAATTGTTCAGTATACACGAATATGTGCACTTGGAGCATTTGTGAGGAGTTGATACAAAAAAAATTAATTTGGTTGCAGCGGCGCACATAAAAACAACAGGAGTTATACGTGAGTTTTGGTTAATGAGTGGGGTCACTATCAGTGATTAGGATAATGAAGTGGCAGCAGTTGCGAGATATTTGGGTGACATTCGTCACTGTAAATCACAGAATTTTCGAGTATTTTGGGAATTATTTAGCCTTCTCTGAGGTTATAGGGGAGGGTGGGGTAAAATGGACACTTTTGACTTTTTTAAAAATATTCATAACTCAGAAACAGATTCATCAGTTGAACTCAGTCTAAGCTAATCACAAGGGGGAATCATTGTCCTTTCAATTGAAAAACAAAATTATTGCATTTCATGAACAATTCAACACGTTATGAACATGTTTAAAAAAGTCAAAAATGTCCATTTTACCCCACCCTCTCCTACCTTTGCCAGAAGAATAAAATTAGGAAAAATTCATGTTTTTGTGTCGTGATAAATAAAACAACAATTCGATTTTTTTATTTAAAGCTGGAGAAATGAGATTGAAATTCTGTAATCGAATAGGAAGATAAGAATAATAAGAATAATTTTCAGATTATTTTTTAGACATTTAAAAACCGTAGGAGTTATACGTGAGTTTTGGCTAATATTTTAGGAATTATTTTGGATTTTATGAGGTTATACATTTGCTAGAAGAATAAAATTAGGAAAAATCCATGTTTTTGTGTCGTGATAAATAAAACAACAATTCGATTTTTTTATTTAAAGCTGGAGAAATGAGATTGAAATTCTGTAATCGAATAGGAAGATAACATGAACAATTTTCAGATAATTTTTTAGACATATATAAAAACCATAGGAGTTATACGTGAGTTTTAGTTAATAAGTAGTGTCACTATCAGTGATTAGGATGATGAAGTGGCAGCAATTGCGAGATATTTGGGTGACACTTGTCATTGTAAATCACCAAATTTTCGAGTATTTTAGGAATTATTTAGCCTTCTCTGAGGTTATACATTTCCCAGAAGAATAAAATTACGAAAAATTCATGTTTTTGTGTCTCGCTAAACAAAACAACAATTTGATTTTTTCCTTTGAAGTCGGAAAAATGAGATTGAAATTCTGCAATTGAATAGCAAGATAACATGAATAATTTTTATATTATTTTTTAGACATTGAAAAACCGTAGTAGTTATCCACAAATTTTCCAAGTTTTTTCCGCTGGATTTATTTTTGTTTTGCATTGCAGAATCCGAATGGAAAAGACTTATAAAATTGATGCCTAAGCATTCTTACAGAAAAAATCACAAGAGAAAACTTCAAACAGAAATTTGAAATTTATTGACTGTTTCCTATCACATCATATGTGATGCAACTCGTAATTATCTTCATTAATCCACAGATAAATTTCATGAGCCTCAGACTCCCGGAACCCCCTAAAAAATGCCGAGTAATCCACTGACAAATTTATTAGAGCAGTACAACTCAGACACTGATGACGAGGATGGCCGCCAGTCGAGCAAAGTTTCGAAAACCAAGTGTCTGGATAAAAAAGTCGACGACTTTCTGAAAGAAATCCAGCACATAACACCGACTAATAACCAACCTGTGGGTCACAAAGATCAGGAGGGCCAGAAGAGTGGATCGCCCTGGCAGGAGTGTTTCGACGATTCCACGGGTTACCCCTACTACTGGAACATGCAAACTAATCAAGTGACGTGGGAAATTCCGAAGGAACTCGAGTCGATGAAAAAGGGAAACAATCAAGATGCACCACAAACATCAAGAGGATTTCAGCCCTACGGGGCGCCGAGGCACAATCCACCAATGAACAGATACAAATTATTGCAGGATAAAATACCAGAGGGGATGATACCAAAGGAAGTCGTTGAGAGAAGTAAAAATAGATTTAGGGAGAAGAAAAAACTGATTGTCAATGACAAAGTACAAAAGAAGAGCCGGAGTAGTTTTAACGAGAGTAGAGACAGTGATTCTGATGACGGGAGGATAGAGATGATCACGTCCTTTGGGAGTGATGGCAGTGAGACTGAGGAGGAAGACGACACTGTTTCTAAATCCAATAATTCACCTGTAAATATTAATTCTGAGTTGAGTAGTGCTGATAGTAAGAAGCAAGACGTTAGGATTGGGCCTAGTCTCCCGCAGTTTAATGTAACCTGCAGCAGAGAGGAGAATTCTAGGGAAAATGGAGATGAGAGGAGCGATAGTTTAATGAGTAATAGTAATAGGTGTCAAGCGAATGTAAATTTGGAGGAGCAGAGGATGAACTTCTCGCTGGTCCCTGGTTATGCTGATGATTCTGATAATGACGATGAGTCTGTGGTGGATAAAAGTCGCAAGACTTTGTTCCCCATCACTGAATTTGAGGATAAAAACTCGGGGATTGTTAGGAAATTGGTGAATCATAATTCGGTTGAATCGAGCGATTCGAGTTGTCCCAGTAATGATAAGAAGTCTGCGAAGATTGAGGAGAATTCGAAGACAAACAAGTTTCTGGAGACTTCTGAAGCACCCACGAAAGCATTCCAGAGGAAACGACGGATTGGATTTGATGTGAGGCCGAAAAATGAAGTTAAAACTGTTGAGAAACAGATTGAGTCCAGCAATGACAGTGGTGAGCAGTCAGAGTTGATCAGGGGGAATGATGAGAGACTGGGTTTTGGGTTCTCTAAGAGTCCGGTGGCTGTTGAAAGTACCGAAGACAATACGAATACTAATGACTCGGACAAGAAGTCGACGGAGTCGGAGAAGAATGAGAGTGGTATTTCGTTTGTTCGGGGGGAAACGCTGAATTTACCACCGGCTGTTAATGAAAAAACTGAGACGGAGAAGATTGAGACGAAGCAGGAGATTGACAACATTTTGGAAAAGTTGAAGTTCCTGTCGGAGGGGTTTCAAAGTGCGTCGGCGGTGCAGATTATGACTATTCAGCTTCAGGTAATGTTAATTATCAACATTTTTGTTTAAGTTTTGTAATGGGCTGATTTCGCCAATTATTGCACGCACGAGAAAAAAAATATAGAAAAACCTTGCAAATTCGCTAGAGAATTCTATTGAATTTCTAGTAGTTTTTGGCCGATTCTTTTGAGATGTGGCAGTTTTTATAGAATTTTCTTGGCTCAAATTTCTTGATTTTTTTTTCATTGTGTTTTGCTTTTCTTTTTTATCAAGAAAATCAAAGAAAAAAATTTAGAAAATTTAAGCCGAGGAATTTCTATAGAAGATATTTCAGTATTTAGTAACGTTGTTTAAAAAAATCGAATTATGTTGAATATTTTCTATTGAACATTTCAATAGAATTGGCCAAAAATTAATGGAAAGTTCAATAGAAATTCCATAAAATTGTTACTTATTCTATGATATATTTTCTATAGAATTTACTCGGCAAATTTTGCAAGTTTTTTAATTTGATTTTTTTGATGAAATGAAAAGAAAAATAGAATGAAAAAAAATCGGAAAATTTGAGCCGCGGAAATTCTATCAAAAATATCTTAATTGAACAAATTGTATAAGAAAATCGAATTTGATTGCCTTTTTCTGTAGAATATTTTCTATTGAGATATTTTCTATAGAATTAACTCAGTAAATTTTCCAATTTTTTTTGTTTAATTTTCTTGATGAAAAAAAAACGAAAAAGAGAATGAAAAAACTTGGAAAATTTGAGCCGAGGAAATTCTATAGAAAGTATCTTAATAGAATAAGTTGTATAAGAAAATCGAATTCTATTGACTTTTTCTATAGAATACTTTCCATAGAATGGGCCAAAAACTAATTCGAAGTTCAATAGAAATCCAATAGAATTGTCTAGCGAATTCGCTAGGTTTTTCTATGAAATTTTTTCAAAAAAGGATAATAATCAAAATCGACTTGAACCGCTTTACCACTTCGCTACTGCACACCTGAATCATTACTCCAATTTCCAAATATTTCAGACACTTCTGACTGCCTGGGAATCCGGTGACCTAAAGGATCGTTACCTCGACAACTGGCTGAGTGGAACGAGCCGTGAACTATGTCGTTTAGAAAAGGCAGCAGCCCCTTCGGGATGGAACTGTCAGTGGGATAGGTATGGTCATTCAAAAATGCCACAAGTTAAAATTCAATCTAGTTCTATAATTCACACTTCTTTGATCTCATGCGATTTATATACATCATGTAATCAACATGATGAAAAAACTCTCGAAGACTCATTAATCGTGTTGATGATAATAAAAGACAAAAACAAACTCATTTAACTTTATGTGAAAATGTGTCAAGAAAAACCACTGATTTTTATAATATACATTGTACTGTGATTTTTCAGGGAGTACGTATTATACTATAAACAACTGTATAATTTTTCGTGATTTACGCTTTGTCTTGCTGTTGTAGGTCCACAGGAAGCGAGTATTATTTCAGTGGATGGTGTACCGGAATGTATGATAGTAGTGGCGGTCATTGATTTAATGTTTTGACCCTTTTACAATTGTTTATTGGATGGCAATTCATTTGACAGAGTCAATCATTGTCAACGACATTGATTGACGTTAGAAAAAAAAATAGAAATATCTATTTTTATATGTTGGACGTGTTTCTACGACATTTTTGTCATCCCTTTGGTCACCACGAACATCAGACTTTCAGGAATGCATTGCACTCCGTATTTTCTCGTTGATCACCTTCTTTTTCAATTTCACTCACATCTGTGATTGGAGAATCTGAATGATACTTTTTTGTTTCATTGATTTTACCATTTACACGTAAATGCCATTTTTTACCCAATCCAGAGAAGCAGGTAGGGATCCTAGTGTACATATAATTATATATGAGAATAATAAAGACCAAATGTCGGAAATATGTCTTTTAAAATAACAAATAAATCTGCTGGTTTATATGGCATTCTCATTATTTTGCGTTTGGAAACTGGGGGTTGTTTCTAGGTCTCATAAACGGTACTATTATCAAAACGAAAGCACCGGTGAGACGAGGTGGAATTATCCGGATGTTATTGGGGGAGCAGAAGAGATGGAACTGTGCACTACACCTCCACCAACGGATAATGAAGTTGAAGAGATGGAGGAGGATAAAAGTGGAATCGTTAATGGGGTTGATGCATCGAGAGTGGAGGGGACCAAGGGGGATGTCGATTTGGTGATGAACGAGGCGAAACCACCAGGTTTGTTCATTGATTTTTGTTCGGGAAAAATATTTTCGGTGGGCAAAATTGTGCTTGGATTGTTGAGAATAGATTTGCATTCATTTTCATCTGTAATTCGACGAGTTGGGTCAGGGAGGAAGTGGTGCGGATCGTGAAGATGCGGTTGAAATGAACACACGAAGCAGCTTGTAAATGTCTGGGGAGTAAAAAGGGGTTGGGGGAATTTGTCAGAAGTTTTTTCGAGGAAGATTCTCCGAGGAGTATCTACGAATCCGAGCGAGATTTCGGAATTTTTGTTATGACCTTTTTTGTAGAGCGAATTGAGAGCTACAAAAAAGGTTTTGACAGGGATTTTGCTATCTGCCTTAGATTCCGAGATATTCATTGAAAACTGACCAATCGAAATTGCCTTAAAGTAGCTCTACCCTTATGGTAAATTTAAAAATTATTGAAAACTGCAAAAAACCGCAGAAAACTCGATTAGATTCGGAATCCTAATTTTTTGCTCAATTTAATTCTGTAGTGAAGTGGTAAACTAGGATAAGTGCATTTTTTTTTATTTTTCAATTACTTAAATCGAAAATTTGCTCAAACGTGGTCAAATTTTTTAATTCTCCTGATAAAGTTCCATTTTTGCACTTATCCTAGTTTCCCACTTCGAAGAAATGTTTAAAAATCAGGATTTAACCCAGTGTCCTATGTGAAAATCAACATTTCCATCGTAATGAAAGATTTAAAAAATTAAAATAAAAAAATCAATAAATGTTTTAAACCTCAAAAAATGATCTACCGTTTTGCAAACAAGTTCTATTATTTATCGATAAGAAGGAAATGTTTGAAAATATATCAATATTGCGTAAAATTTAATTTATATAATAACTGACTGGGTATGAATTTTTTTCAAATTTTTTCTATGCAATTTGGTTGAAAATTTCAAAACTGAAAATATCCAGAAGTGCAGCGTAACCCGACCGAAGGGTAGAGGTACTTTAAACCGATTTACCGCTTCCCTATTGAAATTTGTCTTCATTCAACCTGCAATAATACTAGATTTTAATTTTTCTCTCCGATTTATAGGGAAAATTTTCTTGAAGAGAATGAAAATTTCTGTTATTGCATACGACAATTTATTTTCTTTGTTTTCATTCAAAGATAAATGGCTCTTAAAGAGTATAATCTTTCTAATTTTAATTCCGTCAATATTTTCACAGAAATCAATGACGCATCAAAGGAAATGATTCCCCCACCGCCACCACAAATTTCTAGTCCAAGTCCACCGCCGCCACCGCGGATCAATGCGGAAGATCTGAAAAAGGGAAAGAAAACTAAAAAAAATGGTGAAGATGAAAAACAAATTACTGGTAAATGGAAACGAGATTTATATTTTTTAGTCTGTTCTATCAATTCGGTTTTCATTGACAGACGATAAGACTTCCACCCCGGAAACTCCTGAGGTTTCGCTGGTGGTTCCACCGTTGGTGGGATCAGAACCACTTCCACCTGGGGTTGACTCCCCGGAGATAGCCTTCTCGATTGCAGGACCTCATCCGTCGATCGAGCCCACTGTTATTTTTGCTGCTACACCGCAGTCAACGAATTCGCCGTCCATGTACGCAGCAGCGACGATACAGGATCCAACGAGTGTTTCTATCATTGGACATCATCATCCGGCGTTGCTTCAGAGCCAACTGGTGCACTATCCAGCCTATCATCAGCACTTGCACAATGTAAATTGACTCACTTTCATTTGCTTGGCCATTCGGATATTTTGGTTACACTGAGGAACACAAACGTGTCCAGAATGGAGATGTAGGAATTCAATATTTTTTAGGGAATTGCACTTTGCAGTAGAATGTTTATTCGTGCTCGAAACCTCGTATTTTCGAATGAAAGAGTTTCTAACTTTAATCAAGACTTGATGGAGTCCAGAAAAAAAGTTAAAAGTTAAAAAGTTACCCAGAAAAAAAATTATTTTGAGATTTTAAAGATGTCAAATTGAGAGTTGAAAATGTCAATTTTAAGCTTCTGAAAGTCTTAATTTGAAACTTTCAAATCTCAACTTAAGACTTTTAAAGAATTTAAATTGAAATTTTCCAGTCTTAAATTGAGACTTTCGAAATCTCAGTTGGAAATTTCAGAACTCAATTTAAGATTTTTAAAAGTTTCAATTTGAGATCGTAAGTTTTAAATTAAAATGTATACCATGTTCGTAAAAAATTAATCCATGATAGATTGGTAAATTCCGAATGCGGTGAATTTTTTGAAAAATTTTGTACTACATAGTTTCTGCGATATTCAGTCCTAAAAAAAATGAAATTTCATAAAAAAATTTCTTATTTAATTAAAAACATTAATTGACAAATGATTCATTTGATTCAAGCAGTTATTGTTGCCTTTATCAACAGCACATGAGAATAGAAAAACTCAATAATGAGAATGCAATAAATTAAGTTATTTAGAATTTTTTCCGGAAATCCATAGGGACTAACTTTTGGGTTCGATTATCTTGGAAAGTACTTTAACTTGAGACATTCAAAAGTCTCAATTTGAGGTTGTAAGTTTCAAATTGAAATATATTCTTTACGTGAGTGTCAAGTAACGAAACGGTTTAATTCAACGTTATCTCGTTAATTAGTAATCTTCGGAAAGAATTCAAGAAACATTTTCTCTGTGAAATTTCCTCAACCTGAAAAAAATCTTGAGTACTCCTTGCACATGATAAATGAATGGAAAGATGATGGAACTCGTCAAGATGTTGAACATTCTCATAATTATGCAATTATTTCACAAATGAATTCTATTAGAAGAAATTCTTAGATGGATTTCTTTTGTAGAAAGTTTTTTAAGCTTCTGAAAAATGCCACTTGACATGAAATTATCCAAATGAATGAATGAATAAAATAATTCAATTGTTTAAGATGGAAATACCATTTTAAAGAGCTGTTTTTCTTAATTATTTTTTAGCAAGCAATTCTCGCCGCCGCCAATAGGCTCACCGGCCAGGACACAGTCCAGTTCGTCCTGGATTTCCCCCGAATCTACACAAATACTCAAGTAATAGCGAAACCACCGATCACGACGAATAAAGAGTCGCTGGGTTCGGCGCTCAACTCATTCTACAGTGACATTGCATCATTAGAGAGACCAGTGGATGAACACCAAGCGATTCCATCGCCCCAATTAATTCCTGTTGAACCACAATCCGTAGCAACAACGATACCAGAAACGACGGAAAAATTGTCAGTGGTCGCTGATGCTTATAAGGAAAAAAGAAAGAAGAAGGTATTTTTAATTTGGCGTTTCTTATTTTCAATTAATTGTTCTGCACTTTTAAGGATATACAAGTACTTTGGCTATTTTTTCTCCATTGAAATACTTTTATACGCTTGTAATCGAACATCAGAGCAGGGATGGCAATCTTCTGATCTTCAATATTTCGGATGTTTAGCCATTTTCAGCACATCTTATTTTTTCATGTTAAAGGAAAACTATAATTTTTTTGGCTGATCGCAGAACATGAAACTAACTTCTTTGATGTTAAAAAAAATTAATCGTAATAGTCTCGCCAGTAATAAATCAACAAACTTTTCTTTATACACGGGCTCTTATGGGATTTATGTTGAATTTTATAATTCACCTACTAGAAGACTCGAAAAAAAAGAAATAAAAATAAAAAGTAATGTACAAAACTATACTGAATCGAATGGCTAGAGAAAAATTTGGGGTATCCGCGCAAAAAGTTTTACTCTACCGGTAATTATAGTTTATGAATATGGCTATCCCTGCATCAGAGCTTTCATTTGACCCTAAGTTTCCGGACATTTTACAATGATTTTATTATTTAAAATTTGCAGGTCTGAGTTTGAAACTCGCTAATTTATTCATTCATTTATGCACTACAAAAAAAACTTTCACTTTTTCATTTTAAAAAAAATAAACTATTGAAAATATTCTCGTTCACGTCATCTCCTTCAATAGTTTTATAATAGTTCACTAATTAATTCTACATGGGTTTATGTTTCAGGTGAAAAATGTAGTCAGCAAAAAGCAAAAACAAGTGTCTTCGATGGTAGCAAAGTGGCAAAAGGCTCAAAACTACGAGGGATCCAATTGATACAAAGAAATACCAGTTCTAATAAAATTCTACTCACACATCAAATACGATATTATTTTGTAATTCCCTCTCCTCGATTAGTTTGTTGACAGTAACGATTGTATAAAGATTGAGAATAGAGGTATAAATATTGAAGTTCACCAGTGTAGAAAGAGAAAAAACACGAAGGGAAAAAGAAAACAAATAATATTTTTCATTGGAAATTTGTAGTTTTTATTTAATAATAAAGAGTTTTACATGTTACGCCACAAGAGCACTTGCAGTGGAGCTCTCGTATTTCCAGGTTGGTGGAAGTGATCCCTTGGATTTGTAGTAACGAGCGAGCCTGTGGATACGCGATTCGACAAGAATCAGACGGAATTTGCTGTCCTTGTCCTTGCGATTTCTCTCCAAGTGCTTGCGAATGGCAACCGCTTTCTTGATGAGGTAGTAGAGATCCTCAGGTAGATCAGGTGCAAGCCCCATGCTCTTCACGATCCGAAGGATTTTGTTTCCAGTACGGAAACGAACCTGGGCGACGCCATGTGAATCTCGAAGGATGACACCTTCATTACGATTAAATTGAAAGAGAAAATTATTAGACGCTGTTCAAAGGAATCGGATCATTGGAATTAATTATGGTTATGTTAAGGATGTTCAGGTACTTTGGCTATTTTTTCTCCAGTGAAATGCTTTTCTACTTGTGTAATGGTACATCAAAGCTGTTATTTGAGCCTAATTTGACCCTAAGTTTCCGTACATTTTACAATGATTTTATTATTTAAACTTTGCAAATTGCAAAAATTAGAAAGCTTACTTTCGGAAGAGGATTGATAAAATAATTTAAAAATTGAAATTTTTGAAAATTACGAGCATTTTTTACAAATAATTAATAAACAATCAATTTTCTAGCATAAAAATTATTTGTCCCGAATTGTAATAAATTTATGCATATTCAGAATTTTACCAGAAATCGATTTCATCCCTAGAAAATAACGTTTCCGAAAGTTTCAACAATTTCAATTATTTATTTATAAACAACGAATGTTTAAAAAATAGTAATTCTGTGCAAAATGTAATTTCAATGACGCTAAATATTCATGATTTTTTTTCATATTTTTCTCACACAATTTAATTGACAAATTATTATTATTGATTTTTTTTTATGAATGATGAATAATTTGATGATTGAAAATGGTTGAAGCTAGAGTGGGGTCTGTACCAAACTGTAAAAGATACTTGGATATCCTTAAACAATTACAAATCATCTTGTATGAAGATCAAATCGCAAATTGATGACAGAATTTTGGAATGAATGAATTCAACGGAACATCTTCACGTTCACGTGAGGATTTTTCTTCAGTGAGTGACTTGAAGAGAAAATATGAACTCATGAATTTGTGAACTTCATGTTGCCGGATACCTATAGCAAACTGCACGAATGATCCCGACAAGTTTGCCTCAAATTCCGACAAAATCTGTTTGCTGTAGCAAGAGAACATTATTCAATAAGTTTTATCTGAGGAAAGAGTTGAATTAATGATTCATCTTTCCCAGAACTCTTGCATCAATAGAGATATTTCTCACTTCATCAAGGTAATTTTATAAAAATTAATGTTAATAAGTAAACAAATATGTAGCCAAATATAAGGATTTCAAGCCTGTAAAAAACGGAATAGGGAGAACAGGCCAATTGCTGGACGGGAAATAGGATGAGATTAAAAATTATGTAAAATTTATTGAAGCGAAAATAACAAAACAAAGAATAATTCAATTAAGAAATAGTTGAATGCAGCCGAAACCCCTAATTTCTGGAGGACAGGGCCATATTTTTTTTATTCATTAAATGTCGATCAATAAAAAAAATAATTAATCACATGATTATACGAAAGTAATATTATTGAAAGGTGAAATAATCAGTACAATTTTCATTTTATTTATGGAATATTCAATGCAAGTTGAAATTGTCCAGAAATTCACCTATTGAGCTCGCAGATTATTTTGGAAATATCCCTGAAAGTGCTGACTTCACAGAAAATAGTCAAAAGACAGTTTCCTTCCTAATAGTGGAATAATGCACAATGGAACTTTCTGGAAGGTTCCTGGTGAATCCTTTCACTTCAGAGATATTTTCAAAAAGATACGTGACGAAATATTTCATTCCTCCCTTTAGTCTATTCAATCGCGATTAAATGTTGCAAATGAAATAATTACCAATTTGGGATGGAGTGTGGCCTTTTTTAGCAAGTTTGTAAATCAGGTCTTTGCAATCCTCAGGCGTGAGTTTCAGCCATGTCGGTACACTTCGTCTGTATGGTAATGCAGACTGGGAGATACCCTTTCTAGAAATTCCAAAGAAACAATCATAAATCATCAACTAATTTACACCTGTATAAACTCCAAAAATCCCCCTTCTCAGGCCCTAACCAATGACTCTCAGCAATAAATTGCCCCCAAAATCCAACTACTCTAAAAAAACCTCGCTTGACAATGGCCGGAACACATGGTCGAGATGTCCCATGCCCCAAAAATCCCTCATCCCTCCCATCACCCGCGATTATCCCCCGTTTCCCATAATTCAATCGCTCAAAAAAAAATTCTGAATCCCAGTAAACCCCTGATAACCCTCGAAAAACTCCTTCAAACCCATATTTTTGTTATTTTACATACCCAGGAGCGTGCATGCGACCCATGATGGCGGCTGTATCGTGGACAAAAAGGCTTGCGTTCACTGAAACATGAACTACGCGACAAGATGGGAGAATACTTGGGGAGTCGAACCGCCAATACGTGGCGCTGATATAGCCCTAAAATTTCCCCGCCAATTGTCGCCCACTTCAAACCAGAAAATTGGAAAAACTTATGAAATGTGAAAAATCCGGTATAGTGAAAACAAAAAAATTATTATAGCATATTAAACTCGTTATTCTTTAGTGTTTTATGCAAATTATGTTAACATTGCTAGGAATATCTATCAGGGTTCAATTTAACAAGAGTCAAGCGTCTAAAGAGTCCAATTTAACAAGGGTCACGAGGGTCAAGCATCTGAAGGGTTCAATGTCACACGGGTCTTGTGACTCTCATGACCCTGTGACATTCAATGTCGCAAGGGCCTCGTGACCCTGTGACATTCAATGTCGCAAGGGCCTCGTG
Source organism: Diachasma alloeum (assembly GCF_001412515.2). Lineage (NCBI taxonomy): Eukaryota > Metazoa > Arthropoda > Insecta > Hymenoptera > Braconidae > Diachasma > Diachasma alloeum. Next base: position 399,710 of record NW_021680408.1, on the reverse strand, counting down.
ACCCTGTGACATTCAATATCACAAGGGCCTTGTGTCCCTCGCGACCCTGTGACATTCAATGTCACAAGGGTCACGAGGGTTCAATTTAACGAGGGTCAAGCGTCTAAAGAGTCCAATTTAACAAGGGTCACAAGGGTCAAGGACCTGAAGGGTTCAACGTCACAAGGGCCTTGTAATCCGTTCAATGTTACAAGAGCCACGAGGGTTCAATTTAACGAGGGTCTAGCGTCTAAAGGGTTCAATTTCTGAACGGTCACAAGGGTTCAATTTCGCGAGGATCAAGCGTCTAAAGGGTTCAACTACGCGAGGGTCACGCGTATCAAGGGGCTCAATTCCACGAACGTCAATTATCCTACAAGCTGAAGTGAGTCAACTCTGGGTTCATGAAAATTTCCCAGAGTTTCTCTCTTTCTTCGCTGGGTTTTTTCCATAAACCCAGGATTGACCCAGGGTTAACTCTGGGTTTAATCTGTCAGAGCTAGAGTATATTATTAATAAAAAAAATCGTGTGGTAAGCATATAGCCCACTTAGCGGGTTATAGCTCGGAGCAAAAATCTGCCCGCCAAAACGCATCCCAAATAGCTCAATTGGCTATAAATGCCCCATGACGACCTCACTACGCCGCATGTTGGCCCAAGCCACTGTCGCCATCTCTCGTTCCCCTCAGAACCCCTCAACAAAACGCATTCACTCCGGTCCCCCTCCCCTCGCCCATATAAAAATCCACTCGGCGTTTCACCCCCTAATCACCGACTGCGTTAGTCAATCTGGAAACCCACAACTCTTAATACTTTCCCCACAACTCAATTCCGACGAATAAATGTTGTAATAAATAAATAAAATTCTACAGTTCACCGCCGACTATTGAGAACAATAGATACCGAGATTTTAGAGAAACACGTTGGACAGTGTTCTTGAAGTGATGCGTAAGTCGAAGATAAAAACATAAATGACTGGTATAAAAATGTTAAAAGAGGGATAATGGACTTAGCGAGTAAAATCGTCATTCATTTATTCAGTCTGATTGTTGGGACGGGGCAATATCGGCGCGGATGGGCATTATTATGATTAGTTGTGATACACCTCGAGTACTACGGTTGACGCCATTTTAATTCGTGCCCCATTTGAGGCCTGAAAAAAAAGGCATCTTCGGAGGCAAGGGGCCAACACTCTTTTGACAATTATGTGTGTGCGTGTATGGACAATCGACATAGCCTCGTAACGTCGTATCGCAAGTTGGCGTCGTGAGTCAAGATGTCCGGATATTGAGTAAGGTTGATGGAAATTCACTTCGATATATTCGATTTAGATATTTGTAGTTTGGGCTCAGGGCTTTTGCGGCGTATGGGCACCCCGTGGATGCATCATTCCGTGTCATTCGGGCGATTGTGTTGTTGGGGGGAGAGATTCTGCGGGGGTCCACTGGGGGATCGATTGGTTTTGAGGTTTTTGCGGGGCACAGCGTTATTTTGTTGATCAAGAGTGAGTTTCGGGAAATTAGGGGCCGAGGGTGGGATGAGGGCTGAGGATTTTTAGAAAGTCAGGCATGAGATGCAGTTCGAGACTGGACCGGTTACGATGGGCCTCCGTGGGGGCTTCCATGGCTGGGGAACAGTATCAGTTTGGAATGCTTAGAAATTTCAATGAGAAATACATTAGTTGAGAAAAAAGTAAAGAAGGCATAGGTTTTTTTAGATTTTAATTGCATTAAGTTTTCGTTCACGTTCTTGGGTGATTCTATTGTTCAATTTTTCGATAATGAATTGGTTAGGGCAAGCGATGGGCCAAATGCTCCGCAGAATGTCTCATTGTTGGGATAATAATGGGGGCTAATTTTTTCAAGAGAGAAAATGCTAGGAAATATTGACATTGAAGAACTAATGGGGTGATAAGAATAAATGAATGCCCTGATGAACACTTTGTGTGCTCGAAACGTCGGCAAATGGTGAAAGAATTGTTTTTTCTCTTGCGATTCTTTCCTTTTTTAATTCTAATTAAAGTTGCTCTTATCACCGTTAATGGCTGAGGAAGTGGGAGTTTTTTGAAATTGATTACTGATTAATATTTAAAAAATGATCTTGCAGATTCCCCTCTACAGTGCGAGCATTGGATGAGTCTTTTGATGAAAATTGAGTGAAATTTTGAAGCAGGAAAGAGCGGGATAAAATGTCGAGTGACAGTGAGGATCTGTCAAGGCCATCGAAGAAACGTCGATATATCATCGACGATAGCGAGAGCAGCGATGACTCGGTTGTGACTAAAAGCAACCGAAAACGTAGAGTTTTTAAAGTTGTTAGTGATGTTGACAGTAGTGATGATGACAGTGATGTGCCCAGGCCAGTAAGGAGGAAAAATGCTACGACCAAGATCATCGTCAGCGAGGACGAGTCCAGCAGCGAGAGTGATGATGCTGGATCATTGCAATTGGGTAAATTTTGCTTGAAGTCGAGATATTTAGGGGAATCAGCCATTCTTTTGGGAATTAATTCGCACCCTCAGGTTTAATGAAGAAAATGGCTCACTTGATATTTTATCTAAACACTTTCGTTGAAGAGATATTTTCAAAATTATCTGGGGATGTTTTACCGGAAATTTCATGCAGACTATCTTGGAATATCTTTCCTACTACTGACTACAGGAATGTCCCAATTGACCTTTTTGTAGTTCGTTCATTATTCTAAAAGTCTTTGTTCTGATGATAAACAAAAAATTATCTGCAAAAAGTTTTTTTATGAAAACAAAATTGTTCTAAAATTGCACAGAGACAATTATCAACTACCTTTTTAATATCGTGTGCTAAATGGAAAAAGGTAAACCTAATCTAGGGAACATGAAATCTGAACGATTTGGGCTCTCTAGAATTATTTTAACCCAACTTTTGAAGACATTTTTTCCGCAAATTTTTATCTAATAGAAATTTCTCTAGAATAATGTTTAATTCTTTAAAAGTACGACCGAATATCAGAAAAGTGGAGAGAAAATAGTGAAAAGATTTCTTCATTTTTCCACTATTAGAGAAATATTTGTGGAAAAATGTCGAATACGCAAAAAAATTGTCCTAATCTAGTAAATAAAAATGCATCTAATAAATAAAAGTAATAAAGGTTACACAATAAATTTCCCTAAAACTCCTCCATTCGAAGACATCCACAAACACCTAAAATGTCACTTCAAATCTATTACGTTTGAGAAAATAAAATGATCATCATCTTTATGCCATTGTTTCATGTTTTTCTCCAGAGAGTGACGAGGCCTGGGAATCGGACTGGCTGAGCACAGATTCGTCAGACGTGGATGAAGTTCTCCCCAAGAAATCCAGGGTCAAACCCAAGACACTCGATCCATCGCCCTCATCCTTACCACCCAAGCAGAGTGGCTCAGACTCTGAACAGAGTGACGGGCAAACGGAGAAGTGTCCAATATGTCTCCTACCATTCAAGAAACAACAAGTGGCAACGCCAGCCACGTGTGATCATTGTTTCTGTTTATTGTGCCTGACTGAATGGAGTAAAAATGTCAATACCTGTCCTGTTGATCGTCAGCCATTCACTTCCATCAATGTCAGATTCCACCTTAATGGCAAAGTACGTCATTAATTCTTTATTTTTATTACAAAATGACAATATGGAAGAACCTGAAAATTCTCCTGCAGAATTATTTGCAAATATCTCGCCCATGACGACGCTTACGAAAACTTATTTGATAAAAATTTAAGCAACTAATTCGAGTTAATTATTCATAAATGGAACATGATGTTATGGACTTTAAAGTTTTAAATATCTGCATTATTTGCCTGGGTACCCCAGATTTTTCCTTGACGCCCTGTATTTTCTTTCTCATTCTTGGAGTCTTCCAATAGGTGAATTATTAACCCATTAACCCTTCGTAGTCGTGTATTTTACGATTGCGAGAAAAAACAAAGTTGAACAAAAACAAACTTATTCCACGTTCACAGGTAATTTTGAACTTTCAGTGAAGAGAAAATGGGGTATGGAAGCGAAATAGTTGTCAGATAGTCCAAAAACTTAATTCGAAAAAGTGCGAACTTTCGAGGTTAAACATGGGGATAATCCATTGTTGTAAGTCTGGAAAAAAAGATGCTAATGTGCTCCATACCTTTGAAAGTAGGAAAAAAATTTTGATGGATTTTTCATTCACCAAGTTGTTTCGTAAAAATAAAAAATAAAAAAACAACAGGGATTTCCTCATGCGACCACTTGAGGGTTAATTTGAAAATAAGTCCCATAAAATCCCAAGTATAAAAAAAATGTTTGCCCTAATTTTTATCAACTGTTAGGAAAGGCGTTTTCTCATGTTTCTCAATTAGTCTAAAAAATTACATAATGGAAAAAAATTTTAAAATGTCTTGAAAATAAGTCCCGTAAGATCTCAAGTATAACAAAGAATGTTTGCCCTAATTTTGATCAACTGTTAGGAAAGTCAGTTTCTCATCTTTTCCAAATAGTCTAAAAAATTACATAATGGATAAAAATATTTAAAATGTCTTCAAAGTAATATCGACGAAAATTATAAATTTTTCTCATGTCCTTCCAGATCGTCCAGAAAATCCCAGTAGAGTCTAAAAACTCGACAGAGGAGCACATTCAGGAAGACCCAACATTCTGCGAAGTTTGTCAAGAGTGTGATCGCGAAGATCGCATGCTCCTCTGTGACGGTTGTGACCTTGGCTTCCACCTCGAGTGTTTGAATCCCCCAATGGACCGAGTGCCAATGGAGGAGTGGTACTGTCCCACTTGCACCGAGATCAATCCAAGCCTGGCTGAATCCATAGAAATGGACCTGGACGAACTGCCAGATCTGATGGCTGAGGCTCGATGCCTGGGCACCACCTACGGTCGCACTCGTTCAGGCGCCCCCCAGGACTTTCCCCACCCCCCAATGCACACCCCAGGCCCATCCCACAGACGCATAATTCCACGAACACGTCAGACAGAACGAGTGAGAGCTAACATTCGTGCTGATCGCCGCAGACAAGAAAACACTCGTCATTTCGATCCTGATCAGCCCTCAACATCATCTGGAATTGAATCCGTCTACGACAGCAACAGTCGCAATGATCTCATTGCATCTGTCATTCAGCGTGTGAGCGCTGCAATGTCGAGGAATGCCAGGGGCAGAGTCAAGAGTAAATCAGCCAAGAAACCTCGAAGAAGGAAAACAGCCAGAAAGACTTCGTCAAGAAGCACTGGAAATTCCGAAGTTCGTGAAGTTCGTATTCGTGAGATTAATGAGGATGGTGAGGAGAAGGAAATTGTGACTTATGTCAAAGTGAAGACATCCTCAACCAAGAGGAAGACCAAGCGTACTAAAAGAACGCGCAAGGTACTGATTTCATCGTAATTACATTAAAATTTAACTCCACCTATAATGCATAGTGCATAATCAATGCGGGAGCACAATTTCATTAATTCATCCACATATTAATATAAATCACTTTTTGTTTTTTTTTCTTTCTTATCTCACTTATTAAAACCATTTTTCTCTCAATTTATGTTCACATCTTTTTAGTACCAACTATTGTAATAACTTGGGTGTAATGATAAAGCAATGACAAGCAAATTCATAGTGACTATTCTGTCTCAAGATGTCAAATGAAAAGCAGAGAAACAAGATACAATGAATTTGGCATTGGAATTTGCATTTTTAACTGTTCTCTAATTGAAATTATTTCAAAATAAAACGAAAATATTAGAAAACCAAAAAATAAAATTTGTCTTTTTCATTCTAGAAGTTAAAACGTAAAACAACAAAACGACATGCATTATCCTCCCTATATGGTAAGGGTGTTAAAAAAAGACTTGCTATAACATTGGGAATGGTTAAGGGAAGGGCCAAAGTACCGAGTGTCGCTGAACCAGTCGTTAATAATCAGGGAACAGTGAGGAGTGGAGTTGTTGAGCTAACTAATTCAAGATTTCGAGCTGGAATATCACAAGTTAGCTTGTTTGGAAATAATTTGGGGCTTGATTACAGTCCACCTGGGTAAGAATTAATTTCTTAAATTAAAAGGAAAAAAAATATTAGCATTATCTCGAGAACGAGTTGCTCTAGCCGGAATTTATCGCTGATAATTCCCCCTAAACTGACTCAGTACTGAGATAATTCCACAATTATTGTAATTCAATAACGTCGTGCCCATCAAGCCTGAGAAAATCTCCCACTGGAATTCCCAAAAAATCAAAATCATTAAGAAAAGATAATTGTGAACAGGTCCGATGACGAGACGATGCTCGACTCTCCCGGCTTGACCCTCGGCTCAATAGTAGGAATTCAACGTCGAAATGTATCAATCTCGTCGACGAGAAGACGACTAGCCCTCAAGGGAATGCTCCTAGAGCCTAGATCATCACCCCCAACAGACCAACAGCTGCAGTCTCCCATGGATCTCCTGGACAGCATAATGGGTAGCCAAAAGTTGTGGCACTCCAAGTCCAACAAGATCACCCTTAAAGCTAATGGTACCCTCCTCCTGCCATCCGACCTCGACAAAAAATCCGACAAAGACGAAAATGACAACAACAGTTCCAACAAAGACCTCACAAAACGCCTCGTCGATAATTCCGACACGATAATAGACAAGAAAATTGGCCAGCCCCTGGACCTCTCCAGCATAAGCTCAGAGGACATCACCCAGGCCCCGATGTACAATGGCTCCCGAGGGGGTGGGGGTCCACGGGGAGGTGGAGGCGGTGGAGGTGGCAGAGGCCACAATTACCACGGAGGAAGGGACTCCTACTCCAACTATTCAGGTGGCAGGCAAAATTACAATGCCAGAGGCACTGGAATGTCCCCACGTGGTGGCTTTGGCCATCGTGAACGTGGACAATCACCCGGAATGACTGACTTCCCCCCGAACTTTGATAATCGCATGAATCACAACTTCAACTCGTCCTTTCGCTTTCGTAATTCACCGAATTTTCGAAATGATAACAGACCACGTATGCCTATGATGCCAAATATGCCGAGACCACCAAATCACATGTTCAGAGGACCGAGTGACAATATGAATCCAATTTTTCCAATAACACAGTCGATTTATCCACCACCACTGCTATCACAGCCACCACCGCCACCCCCTGCCGAGTGTCCTGTTCCCAATGCACCTCACAAGGATTACTCAGGGGATATGGAGCAGGAGAAATCAGACGTTCCTGTCGAGTCCTCGTCCTCAGCATTACCTTCGCCATCACTTTCTGCAAATAAAATCGATAAAATTGATGATGCAGCTGGGGTTGATGCTGTGGGATCCTCAGTTATCGAGGGTGGAGCTGAGGCACAGGGGAACGAGGAGGACTGCGATATCTACGCGGATATCGAGTCGAGAGACGACAATCGAAAAAATCTTAGGAATAACGAGTCCTCTGAGTGTGAGAACAGAGAGGGCAATGAGGAGGGGACGAATTCTGGTGATTGTACGTCCTCAATTCTCCTGCCACCCCCCGAGCCGCCCTCCGAGCTGCTGCTGGACCTCGAGGAGAACCTGAAGAACGACAGTTACGAGACAAACAGCAGAGGATCAGACAACGAGGACCTGGTGATCGACGACAGCCACAAAGAGCCTGAACGAGAAGTCAAGGAGATCGAGAAGGACGAGAAAACCGAGACGAGTGCGCCCAAATACTACGACAAATACGATCCCTTCCAAGAGGCTGACTCAGACGAAGAGTCACAGGCTGATTGTCCAAACTTCTCAATTTACTCGTCTGAAACGATGGACGTTGCCAGACGTGCTGAGGAGCAGTTATCGCAGGAGATTGACATTGGCCCACTCGAGCCCCCACCACTGCCACCAGACATCCCTGACGATGACCAAGAGGACTTGAGTCCTTTTCAGGTGCACGACGACCCCGAAGAGCCGCGTGAGGCTCCACGTGAGGAGGCACCACGTGAGGAGGCACCTGTTGAGAGAGTGGACACACCAGACATCCCCGAGCCCCCACCAACCTTCGATCCATACGTCGAATCTCTCAGAAAAGAGCGACAACAACTCAGCAAAATTCCGTCTAAAAAAATATCCACCGATTGCAGGGGAAAAATCACCTTCAAAATTGGAAACAAGAGCAAAGTCATGAATAAACTGAGCTCTCTGTACGACGAAATAGATGATAACATTGAGACTATGATCGAGCAGGAGAGGGAGCTGGAGGCCTCAGTTGTTGAGCCTCAGAGTTCTGTGAGTGAAGATCCACCCAGCGAAGACATTTCCTCTGCTCCTAAAAAATTGGATGAACCAGTTGAAAAAGAGCCTGAAGAACAACTTCCTTCCCCCGAGCCCCAGCCAGACAAGCCTGAGGAGAAAGCCCCCGATGAGGGCGACGAGGAGGAAGTGGAGGGGGAGGTTGACAAGAAAATCAGTGATAAATCTGACGACGAAGACCTGGAGACGAGTCAGCCAGTTGACAAAGACGAAGACCCCGAGAAGCTGAATGACTCGATGTCAACCGAGGGCAGCGACAGAGGTGGGACTCCCCCACTCGTCAACGAAGCCAAAAGCAATTCCGATAACTGCAGGGTGAGTGAGAGCAGTGACGTGATTAACGAGGACGAGAGCATCCTGAGCCAGGACTTCCAGCTCGAGAAGGACGAGAATCCGAGCAAAGAGAGTGAAATTGAAAAGAGCGAGGAGGACAAAAATTTATCGAACGAAGTGAAGTCCTCGGTGGACGACAACATGGAGGGCTGGTACTCGGACGGTGCTTACACCCCATGCAAGGACGAGAATCCAGTGGCAGAGAAGGGCCCGACCAAGTCCCAATTGGAGAGTGGATTGGAGCCGATAACTCCGCCGCCTAAGGACCGCAACAGCGACGATCTGGATCGTTGCAGGACGCCAATAGGCTACGCAGGACTGGGGACGGAGGCCATTTCGGAGAACGACGAGCCGATCAGCTTCGAGGACGACCGGTCAGCAGCGTTGTCCCCCTCGATGCGCAAGGACAAGGAGCTGGAGGACGGCGAGATCACGATGGACGAGGGGCGACCCCCCAAGAAGAAGAGAATGGCCTTCGACTCGGATAAAGAAGGCGAACGCGAGGGGAAAAAGCGAAAGGATCGGCGGGACAAGTCCGGCAGTAACAAAGACGCCGACAAGAACAAGGAGAACACCTCCGACAACAATCAGGTCTCCTGGAAGAAGCTCTCGAAGAGCACGAAGGAGCGCCAGTACCGGGAGAAGCTCAAGCGTCATTCTGCCTCGAAGGAGCGTCACCGGGAGCGCAATCGCAACAGAGATCGCGATCGCGAGCGGGATCGCGACTACGAGAAGGAAAAGGACAAACCCGGGAAGAAGAGAAAATCCAGGGATCGGGCAGCGGCTCTCAGTGCCAAAAACCTGGCGAGGAAGAAGGAGAAGCGGAAGGAGCTGCCAAGGTACGACGTCCGGAAGATCGTGGCTGAGAAACCGGCACGACCCAAGAAGGACGAGTACGGGAGGGACGTGAGGACTGCGTCCTCTCGCAGCAGGTCCAGGGGGCGGAGTTTGGCGCGGGGGAAGAGCCACTCGTACTCACCAGCGAGGAGATCGTGGCCCAGACGATTGTCTCGCTCGTGGTCCAACCACAGGAGGAGATCACTCTCGAGGGCCTCGAGGGCGTCCTCGCGGTATTCTAGGTCTCGATCGCGATCTCGCTCGGCTCGACGCTCGCGATCGCGCTCTCACTCTCGCTCGCGATCGCGATCACACACGCGCTCGCGATCGCGACGAAAGTCACCGGTTGCCAGGCGGCGATCGCTCTCGCGTAAACGATCGCGATCGGCTTCCCCTCGTCGCGGCAGGCGATCGCTGTCCAATCAACGCGCGAGGAAGAATCACTCGAAGCGAGTGCCCACTAGGAAGCGCAAGTCGCGATCGCGATCGAGGAAGAAGGAGAAAGTTAAGAAGTACAAGTCGAGGAGTCGATCGAGGCGACGCAAGCGCACGTGGAGCAAGAGCCCGCAGCCGGTGGTTCGTAGGGAGAAGGGGAAGAAGAGATTGAAGAGAAAAATTATGGTTGGAAAATCGCGATCGCGTGAGAGATCTTTATCGAGAAATTGGGAGAGTATGAATATGCCGCGATCCCTCGATCGCGGGTATCCAATGAGGAGTTCAGCAATCACAGGCCCGTTGACGTTACTGTCAGGGGGAATGCTTGAGACGGATCAGATGAACCACACGACAGGGCAAAATCAGTCGACGTGGAGTGGAGCCCAGTGGACTCCCTCGTGGTCGCGATCGAAGACGAAATCGAGGTCGCGATCGAGATCGAGGTCCAATGGGCCAGGGCTGGAGCCAGTCCCCCCCAAAAATCTCACTGTCATACTGACGAACAAGGAGGCTATCAAGAAGAAGAGACGAGAGAGACGACTGAAGGAGGGGAGAAAACGCAGGGACGATCCTGACAGGGTCAAGAAGAGAGACAAACGCAATCGCACTCCACCCCCCTCCAAGGAAGTATTCGCCAGTGGTGATAATATTTTGGTGAGCGTTTGCTTCAACAACGACAATATGAGCGATAACAACGACAAAGCCCCGATGTCCGTGCCCAATGGTGACAGCATCAGCAGTCAGCTCGCTGATACAATAGCCTCGCTCACCAGTAAAAAACGTAAACGCAGGAATTACCGAGAGGTGGGAATGGCACCTATGGGGGTATTGTCGAAAGAGCCACTGTCGAAGAAACCAAAGAAGGACAAGTCCAAAGACAAGCGGGGAAAATCACCGGAGCCCAAACGTCGGAGGGAAAAGAAGAAGAAGTCGAAGGCTGCGGAGATTGCTGCGAGCAAAAAGCCTGTTGCTGTCATCGATCTGGACCAGTCCCCCTTCAGGGAGCAAACCCCCTCGCCGAAGGATATTATTGTCCTCAGCGATGACGACGACGACGACAACGACTCGACTCAGCAGCTTCAGCAGCAGCTGCAGCAGCTGCAGAATGCGATATCTCCAGCGATTTTGCATCAACAACAGCAGAAATCATCGGACAGTCGACACGACGAGCAAACACAGCAGCAGGAGATTCAGAACGATAATCTGGCGTCGCAGAGGGACGAATTTGTTGGCCCTAAAACGCCACCAGAACCGCAGGTCAAATTCTCTATAAATAAACAGTCTAATAACATGAGACCCAGCATGATGAATCCCCTGTTGGACGAAGAGGAGGACGATGAAGACGGCGACAATGAGGACGCTGATGACGACGGTGACGATGACGATGACAACACAAACGTCCAACATCAAAAGATCAGCGATGATAAGGACAGGAATAATGCCAACAAATCAGGGAAGAATGACGCCAAATTGATAAATGATCTGGCAGCAGAATTACTGAACTCGAATGACCCATCACGTGAGAATGAGCACACGGGGGCCAGCGATGGTGATATAATCATCGTTGCTGACAGTAATGAAGAGGAATTGGATGATCTGGAAGCCTTAGAGATACTTGAAATGAACGAGAGGACTCATGGCTTGTCCCAGCAGACTGACAATGGCAATCAGGGAGAAATGGACAGTATGAAGCACGATCGCTCCGAGGAGAGGAGGAACCAGGACGAGCTTGACATGAGACTGAAGATTGGCCCGAACACACCACCAGAGCCCCCCACGTCGCCCCCAACGTCGCCGGACGCTTACGATCCGTTTGACCCGACAAAATCACGTTCTCCGACGCCTACAGCCTCGCAGGAGACCTCGATAGGAATTGACTCGGCGTTAACGTCCAATGATTCCATGAAGCTGTCGGTGTCCCAGGGGAAGGAGAACTTCTCAAGCGAGAAACGAGAGACTGCAGACAAGCCGAAGATCATATCCATGGTGACGATTAAGAGGGCGTCGTCACCATCAGCAGCTGGAAATATCATTAATCTTGAGAAATCGGAGGATGGAAAGGCCAAGGCTAATAGTGGCATCTCCACGAGCATTGGAAATCCTTTCACCACTATTAATCCGGTTTTGGCAACAGTGGCTGCTGCTGTTCAGAGGATTGGCATCCAGAGGAATCTCTCCAATGCCCAGATCAAACAACGAACCAGTGGTGCCACCAATCAGGTGTCCAATCTTTTTATGAATTCGGTTAAGGGAATGACTTTGAGGGGGTCCAAGGTCAATACTGGGTCTAGTAAGCAGAATGGTAATGAGGGGACTGAGGGGGCTGATGCAGTCGCCGCAGGACCGACGATAGACACGTCCTCGCCGTATTCACCTGGATCGAGCCTGAGTGATGGCTTCTTCGATCCACCACCTCATCAGTATGGACATGTGTCCAGCCCCCCTGGCAATTTGGGGATTGGTAAGGGGAAGGGAAAGACTGGGGGGAAGACTGACAGCAAGAAAGATGCGTTCGATGCGCTGTTCGGGGCTTCACCGCTCATTAAGAGTGGCAAGGGGCGGGGGAAGAAGACCATGGACAAGAGGAAACGGACTACGAACTCCAAAATCGGGGTGAGGATGGATGAGAACGAACTGCAGATTCTTGATGATCTGCCCAGCTCGGCTGTGGAGATGCAGGTAAAGGACAAGTTCCTGAAGAAGCTGAATAGGCAGGAGAGGGTTGTGGAGGAAGTTAAGCTTGTGTTGAAGCCGCATTACACCAAGAAACATGTCACCAAGGAGGAGTACAAGGATATTATGAGGAAAGCGGTGCCCAAGGTGAGTTCTGGTTGTTTATTTGTTTAGTTGGTTATTTATTTCAGTAGCGAAGTGGTAAAACGGTAAGTCAAGTTGGACTATTGACCAGTTTTCAATTAATATCTCGGAATCTAAGGGAGATAGCAACATGTTTGGTATTACCTTTTTTGTAGAGCCGATTGGGGGCTACAATAAATGTAATCACGGAAATTTCGCTATCTGCCTTAGATTCGTAAATATTCCTCAAAACTTGAAGTGTTTTATCACTTCGCTACTCATTTATTTTTTAAATAAAATCAGTGCATTTCGTGAAGCGGTCGAGGCTCAGCTTCTGAAAAACAGAGATAGACAAGATCATAATGTAGACTTGAAATTATTTCATTGCAGGCGAAATCAGTGAAGTGTATTGTTCAATTTTTGAATTTTTATTAAATTTCGTCAATCAGATTTTTCTAATTTTCACGTATTTTATGAGTTAGTAATTGACTTGGATAGATTGACGATTATTTGATCAGTTGAAAAGTCACATTCAGAGATTTAGATATAATTATTGAATAATAATTGAGAATTAAAATTATTGTCAAGTTGCAATAAAAATTAGTGCATTTCAATGAATTTAAGAATATTTTCATTTTCTACTTTCGTAATCGGACATCAGAGCTTTCATTTGAGCCCCATTCGACCCTGCGGAATCATTTGGATAGAATTTTTGAAGTTTAACACTCGCCTGCAGAATTCTTTATATTCCTTTGAGTTTTTATATTCAATGGATCTTTCTTTTGTGATTGCAGATATGTCATAACAAAACTGGCGAGATAAATCCAAAGAAAATCGCACAGTTGGTTGAGGCATACGTGAGGAAATGTCGGAGTAATAAGAGGAAAGGTACAAACGTGAATCCCTTGGGGAATTCGATGGCGAAAAATTTACGACCAACGTAAGTACTCCATTCGTCCATTTTCCAGCATATTTTTTTTTTTAATTGCACGCATCTCCAGCGTGGAGAATTGAATTGAAAATAATCAATTTGCCTTTTTTAATTGATTTCAGAAAAACTTTGTGGAGTTGATCGCAACGGGAGGACACTTTTTAATAGATCAACGCAGCGATGCAACTCCATCAAAACCGTGGAAGAATCACCTGAATGATCCATGGTGAATCAACAACGTGGACTATCCGGCAAACCTGCCACACTGTATTCTGTGTAAATATTTCGAGGAAGAGTAGATGGGGAAAAATTCAATGGATGCGCAATATTTGTATTTAATTATTTTTTACATTTTTTCTTTGCGTTTCTCGTAAGTGATTTGAGTATGAAGAAACAATGGAGAACTAGCGAGAAAATTGCGATGGGGCATTTTACAAATTTCTCCCCATTTTATCACGATACTAGACGAAAAACAAAACTATTATTAGGCTTATGAGGTGAAGCAGTGAGGAGCTACGAAAAATATTAATTTACCGAAGTTGACAATGAAGAGGAAAAAAACGCTCAATCAACAGTTTCTACATAGAATATTTATTAACGAAACATTTTTCGTTTTCTAGACACGAGAATAAGACAAATGCCTATTGGATGATTTTCAAAAAAATTGTTTTCATTAGTGAAAAACCAGACCAGACATTTTAGAATTGTTAAATAATAAGTTTCGTGCTATTTTCACTGTTTTAGACCTTATGAAAACTAATACAAATATAAATAATGAATTACGTTTGTCGTTTTTCCTCCTGTATAAGAAATGAATAAATTATTGAACGTATCAAAAGCTCGTGTTTATTAACTTCCTGATACGAAGGAAGTTTTTATAATGACCCCGAAAATCGATTGTGGAAATTTCATGATTTCTTTCGAACAAACGATGCGATTCAATTTTTTTTTCACACAATCGATGTGTTTTCGTGGAATTTAGTTCTGATTAGATTCTGAACAACATCGTCTCAGCAGTTTTTTGAATATGGATTAATTTTTGCTTCCGAATGGAAGCATTGTAATCGTTCAAATTTAAGTTTTGGGTTTTTCGTGTTATGTCGATCCATTAGGATTCAAAAGTCCGAAAATGCAATTTTTAGTTGGGGAGGGTGGGGCAAAATGGAATGTTTTGTGATCTCTAATTACCGATATTTTTGTTTATAAATGAAAATATTGGAATTTGGAGATCACAAACCGGTCTATTTTGCCTCACCTTCCCCTATGTAAATAATTTTTTCTTCCATTGTTCGCTAATGAATCGATGGAATTGAATCGTTTTTTTCCCTCAAATGTCGGTATTGTTGAACCCTATCAATCTCCGATAATTAAAATTTAATTCATTTATTTTTTTTTTCAATTTTTTAAATTTTTCAAAAATTGTTTTTTTTATAACTAAAAAAAATGTTCTGAATTGACTGAATGATGGCTTAAAAAAATTGTTTGCATGTTGTTTAGAGCGAGTCCGAAGATGAAGGCGATAGCAATAATCGTTATTTTGATTTATTTGAAAATTACAAAAATTCTGTATTTTTTGAAAATCAGAATTCCCGGGATATCTTTGGATATCACGCTTCAAATGAATTCCAGTCATAGCTTAAAATGTTTGTTTTAATGCTATTAAGTCGACGTGAAGATTATTATGATGGCTATATTGGTTGATTTGATTTTAATGGTGATTGTTGAAAATTTCTAATTTTTCATGAATTTTCCTGAAAGTGAGCGTTCTGATGGTTTCTTCAAATGTGATGTTTCACAACAATAAAAAAAAAACCTCATTAACACGACTGTTCTCGCGATGAATCCCCAATAAGAAAAAAGCAAAATTGACTTTGAAAATTCCCAGTTCTCTTCATTTCAAAACAAAAACAGATTCCAGCTTTACCAACCGCCCCAACTAAAGCAGTAACAATTCTCATCGAGCGAAAGTTCCAATTTTTCCATTTCGATTACTTAATTTTCAGCGTAATGTGGAAAGCATCACAAGGTGATTCCACAGTCTCCACCTCAAGCCTCTCCCAGCATTAGAATCCCCAAGACTATCGACAAATTCAATCACGTGTTTTTAAAAAAAACTCCAGTCCATTCCCTTGTCCCCTCGCTTATAAATACCTCATCAGTTTGAGTTCTGTACGTGTACTTCGCTCATTGTGGCTCATTGCCCCTCATCATCCGCTCCCAATCACCTCTAAACAATCAACAGAACCCCGAGAATAAACGAACAATCATGATCAGAACTCCCAATAGTGCCTGACAGTGCCTAACGCCAATTGAAATTAGAGAATCCGTTAAAGCCAGTGCCAAATCAGATGTTTGGTTAGTTTTGAATATCGATACCAAGGCGACGTGAGCCACTGCAATGTTTCATCATTGATTTGATGAAAGGAAAATAGAAATAATTCATCATCCTCGTTACATTCGTGATAAAGCCTCGTGACGCTTCCCATCGCTCCCCTCAGCCATTCTCACTCCTCAAACCTCATCAAACTATTAAACAAACTCTAACAAAACAATGCATAGGTAGTTAGTCAATAAAAAACATTGCAGTAAACGTAGAAAAAAAATAACGAGTGTCAGAAGCTAGTGAATAAAGTGTTAAAACTGTAAACAAATAGACATGGAAGCTTAGTAGAAGTAAAAATTTGTGGTTGTGAGTATTTCAGTTTAGCAGAATTGTTTTACGTGTTCATAAGTGCGATACATGTGCAAGCAAATGGCCGACAACAACTGGACACGAAACATTGTGTGCCGGTGAGAAATATACACGATAATATAGTTTTCATGGGATTTATTAATCGTTGTCTCGATAATCGTCGAATTGACTGGGGAATATTTCATCGTATTTCACCAAAAATTCAGGGAATCGTGAGGATTTCATTTTCCAAGGATTCTTGAGGGGTCGTAATAGTCCAGTCTTCGTGCACAAGGTACCACTGGGACTTTAGGGGAATGAAATTCCGAGAATTACGTGTCCCCCACTTTACTTGCGCTCGGAGGGGAGAATATTTTGATTTGATATTCTTCGGACAAGACACTAGGCGATTTCCATTTTTCATGATCATTTGGGTGCGATTCCTGATGTGGAATACTAATGGTTGATAGAAGAAATATTGTTTCTTTTCGAAATAACAATTTTGAAACTCGGAATAAGTTAGTTTATTAATAGAGGCCTGTGAGGCAAAATTGAGACTTTCAATGGAACTTTGGTTTTCATAAAAATTTGGTTGAATTTTGTTTTGTTTTGTCTATTTATTCGTTCAATAAATGGACGTAAACACATGGTGCACATGTAAAAATGGATATTTTATCAAGTTTTATGACCAATGCGATTAATTTTTTTTAAGAACTGTTACGAGTGCCCATTCATTTTGAAATTCAATTGATGTGCAATTAGTTCTAGATCATACGTGCATATGAGGTATTCCATGTCAAATGAGTCGACGGCTGACCCTCATCCTCTTGGAAGTTGATCTCGATTTTTTCTACAATTGGGGAACTAGAAAAACTATCTCTCAATTTTTTCACATTTTTTCGACAGCCCATTTCGGAGATATGATTTTTTCTTTGTTTTTTTATTTTTATTCAATAACTCCAGTTCTATTTACCCGATTTTGATTTATGACACGTCAAAATTGTTGACTTTCTACCATCTATAAGAATATTTTGACTATTTTTTTTCAATCCCTAGGTACTCATAATACCGAATTTAAAGAAAAGTTGAAAAACTTGGATTTTCAAAATTATGCCTCGTTTTATTTTTCTCGTCTTTTCCAGTAATTATTGTAATCAAAAGAAATATTCTGAGCCGCCAAACAATTTGGGTTTTGTCCTACATCTATTTTATTTTCAAATTTTTCTTCCCGAAATTTCACGGATTTGGTTAAAACACCCCAAAATAGCGTTAATTGACTTTATAAACAGTATGAAGCGAATTTAAATGTACACTTATATGTTACATATTTTTTCGATACACAATCGAAGTCGTTTTGGGGTGTTTTGACCAAATTCGCGGAATTTCGAAAAGAAAAAATTCAAAATAAAATAGCTCCAGGACGATATCCAACCTGTATAACGGTTCCACATACTTATTTTGATGAGAAGAGTTACTGAAAAAAATATGGGAAAAATAAAGTGACATAATTCAGAAAATTCAAGTTTTTCAATTTTTTTTTAATTCAGTATTAATGAGCACCTCGGGATTGAAAAAAAATTACCCAAAATCTTATAGATGGTAGAAACTCGAAAATGTCAAGCTGTCATAAATTAAAATCTGCTGAATAGAACCAGAGTCATTGAAAAAAAACGAAAAAACAAAGAAAAAAATTGAGAGATGGTTTTTCCAGCCCCCGAATCGTAAAAAAATCGAGATCAAGGTTGAGGTTCAGCCGTCGACTCATTCGTCATGTAACCCTCGCACATTTCCAGTAATTTCCGCAATATCTCAACTCAATTCCCCTCAACTCTAGCCCCTTTGCCGAGTACCTTGTCCGGAGAATGCGAACCGAAAAACAGCAGCCATCATCAAAATAGAGATCAAAACAATAACAATATGTTTACATTATCCCTAATCCCTTTCAGTTACTACAAGAACGGCGCCTGCAGAGAGGAAGAGAATTGTCGTTATCGTCATGCTGATGGCAGTCGAGATTCGGACATGGAGGACAACGTCAGTATGTCAGAGACATCTTCAAAGGCATCAGGAAGTGTTCCCTGTCGTTTTTTCAAATGGGGCACTTGCAAATTTGGCAATCGATGTCGATTCAATCACGTGCAATCCAATCGTGACCAGAGGCCAGAGAGAGAAGTGAAGACAAACGATCAGACAATGGCAACTGCATCGTCATCGTCCCAAGGGTCTACCAGTAGCACCAGCAGCACGAGCAGCAGCTCGACGTCACGGGCTTGGAGGGAGAAGGAGGGAAGTCGTTCGAATAAGAGGAGAGGCGAAGAGATCGATGGAAAGGAGAGGAAGAATTGCAAGCCTGATGAGTGGGTCAATGCACCAGAGTTTGTACCTGCCACTGGGCTAGGGGACTCTGGGAAGGGCGAGGAGAGCGAGCCATCCACACGAAATCCACCAGCGTCGTATGCCAAAGCTGTCAGTAATACTGGGACGACGGAGAATCCTGCCTCGATGCCGTTGTGCCCCTATGCCGAGGCCAGTGGCGTCTGCAAGAGGCTTGATTGCCCGTATTTTCATGGAGATATCTGTGAACTTTGTGGCAGGGCTGCACTCCATCCGTTTAATAAAGAACTCAGCCAGAAACACACTAATGTGAGTATGAGAGTCTCAGAAATTCAACCGCTTGCTTAAGGATATCCAAGTACTTTGGCTATTCTTTCTCCACCGAAATGATTTTCTACTTTTGTAGTCAAATGTGAGAGCTTTCATTTGAGCCCCATTTGACCCCAAGTTTCCGGGCATTTCACAATGATTTTATTATTTAAACTTCGCAGGTCTGAATTTAAATCTCGATATTGAATCGTTAGATAAAATTTTTTTAATCTGAAATAAAATTAGAAATTGTACTTTTGGAGGAAGATTGGTGAAATAATATTAAAAATGTAATTCCGTGGGGACTATAGTGAGGAATCTATAGTGTGGTCTGTCCAATGATAAAATTCACTGGACTTGAAAATACATACGGGACCTGTCACAGCGTATGGATTATTAGACTCGGGACAGCGCGATATGAAACCACTCCACTCCATAATCTAAATCGTGTATCATGTGGATTTAAAAATGAACGACTGAATTACATGAATTTAAATTAATGTATTGAGATCCATACCTTTGAATTATTCCTGGTGACAATGGAGAGAGACCATTAACACCAATGGAAAACCAATGAGACTTTTTTGTGAACGAGAAAATTTTCTAAAAAAAAATTTATGTTTATTATTTTGCCTGGCCTTACTTGTTATCGGGATAATTGCAGAATTAATGATTGGGGTGTATCGTTGGAACTGGTCAGTAGGAGTGGACAAACGATGAATACCAACGACTTCCTGATTAATCAATGATTCAAACACTATTTAGTAACGAAAGAATAAATTTTAATTAGTTAAATGTTAATAATCAGGACATTCTTGCTGCGTTCAAATTCTAAATTATCAACTAATCAGTAATTTAGTTAGGAAGATTGACGATTATTTGGATAATCGAAAATCCCTTATAAGAAATTTAGTATTATTTACTTAACAAGAAATTTACAGGTGCATATTATTAAATATTTAATTCATCGTCAATTGGAAATTGACATTATCAATTATTTTACTATTATATTCTTTTAAGGCCCGGGTGTACTATCTTTCGAACGTTATCTCGATGTTTTTTTCATCTTTTGTCATCTGAAATTGTCAGTTGAGTCCTGCACCATGCAGAAGTGTTGGAAAATTATGAATGAATAATCAAAAAAAAGTAGAAGAAATTCTTAATTTTTTCAAAGAGCATTTTCAATTTATATTCAGAATAAGTTGATTAACAAGAAATTGAAAAATGTATCTGATTTACGGTGACAAATGGCGGCCTGTCACCCAATATCATGCAGGGGGAAGACTGATTTCGTAAATCTGTTCCCACACTGCACAGAGACATTTATTACGGAAAAGGCTCTTTGAAAAAAGTTGTAATATTTTGGAGAATTTTTTAATCACACTCTTATCACATAAAAATGGCAGATGACTACATACGACTGTTTTGAAAATTGAGATACCTAGCTGTCACTTCCTATGAGGAGTTAGTGTTTTGTTATCCACCATGGAAAATGACAGCTAATAGATAATTTACCACAGCGAATCAGATATTTGTAATTTCCACTTTTTTCAACTCATTCTGAATCTCAATTAAAAACGCTCTTTGAAAAAGTTCAGAATTTTCTCTATTTTTTTAATCATTCTATCATAATTTTTGGGAATTTCTACATTATGTACCACTCAATTGACAATTTTGGATTACGAAAGATAAAAAAATCCAGATAACATTCGAAAGATAGTACACCTGGGCCTTAATATTGCAGAATCGTAAGATTGATGGCCATCCCTGGAAAAATTTTTTTTACAATTTTCTGTTGAAATCGCTTTGTGCCAAACTGATCCAATATTCAGCAAAATGTAAAAACATGAATTTTCATGTTCTATTACCCCTTGGAAAATGGATATGATCTAACCGCTGAATGCAAATAGAAGGCTTTTGTGTAATTCAGATCCTTCGAGATATCGATCAGAATTGACCGAGAGATCCCCCACTTATTCACCTGAAACATTGGAATAATCAAATGCACTGTATTCTATACATTCCATTCCAGGCTTGCATAAAACAACACGAAGCAGATATGGAACTGTCATTTGCCATTCAGCGCAGTCGAGATAAAGCGTGCGGTGTGTGTTTCGAGATTGTCATGGAAAAATCCTCACGAGAGCAGCGATTCGGTATACTCCCCAACTGCAATCACTGCTTTTGTCTCAGCTGTATACGTAAATGGAGACAGGCAAAGCAGTTTGATAATAAAATTATACGCTCATGTCCAGAGTGTCGTGTTGCCTCTGATTTCGTTTGTCCCAGCACTTACTGGGTCGATACTAAAGAGGAGAAGGAGAAACTCATTGTAGAGTACAAAAGTGCTCTTAGGTATTTACTTTTGCGCTTTTTTTCATTTATCAGATCATTTCTGTAGTGAAGTGGTAAAACGACGTAAGTTAACTAACTCTTCGGTGGGTTTTTCGTAAATATCTCCGAAACTAAGGGAGATAGCATAATTTTTGTGATGACCTTTTTCGTAGCTCTTAATTAGTTCTACAAAAAAGATTTTGACAAAAACGTCGCTATCTCCCTTAATTGCAGAGATATTTCCGAAAAACTCCACGAAAAGGTAAGTTAACTTAGCTCGTTTTACCACTTCACTACAGATTTCTTCAGCTGTAACTGGGAAGGAATTTTTAATTATCTGAATGATGGATCAGAGCAGGGATAGCCATACCCCTAAATCATAATTGCCGTTGACTTTTGAAGCTGTCATTTAGTTAACATCACTCTTAATTTTTTAATGATTTTAGTAGTCATCAATTTAAATGTTCAAATTCCGAACTATTTTATTAACCAATAATTTAGGTAGGAAGATCGCCGATTATTTGGTTTGTTTAATCGGTAATCCCTTTCGAGAAATTAGAATTATTTACTTAATGAAAAATTCACAGTCCCATATTATTAAATATTTAATTCAGTAGTGAAGAGGTAAACCGGTATAAGTCGATTTTACTATTGCCCAGTTTTCAATGAATATCTCAAAATCTAAGGGAAATAGGAAAATTTTTGTCATAAACTTTTTTGTAGAGCAAATTGAGAGCTACAAAAAAGGTAATTACAACAATTGCGATATTTCCCTTAGATTCCGAGATATTTATGGAAAACTGGCCAATAGTCAAAATCGACTTATACCGGTTTACCACTTCGCTACTGAATTCATTGTCAATCGCAAATCAAAATTATTAATATCATACTATTTTTATATTTTGGTGGAAATATTTAAACCTTTATCAAAGTAAGTCGCAAATTCCCTTAATATTGATGAAATTTGATATTGATGGCCATTTGGAGTGCAATAAAAGCACTCGTAAATGACAATTTGAAAAAATTGCTCTCATCCATCATTAAGATAATTAACTGATTATGGAGTTAGATATTATTAAGGAATATTTTAATAGTTACGTGAAATTGATTTCTCCTTCTAGCCAAAAGGATTGCAAGTACTTCAATAAGGGCCAGGGGAAGTGTCCATTTGGGAATAAATGTTTTTACATGCATGCTTTACCCGATGGGACCAAGACCGACGTAGGACCACCAGCTCGTCAAGCTTCGAATGGTGAAGTTGATCTTGATTTCTTGCAGGTAACAATTTTTACCATCATTATAATAATTTAGTAATTAAAAATTTAGATTTTACATTAGATAGTTTAGTTTTGGGGAAAGGCTGTATCCATAAATTATAATTACCGTTAAATTATTAAGTAATCATTAATATCACTCAACTTTTAATTATTAGGCAATAAATAATTATTCATTAATTAATTAATAATTTAGTTAGGAAGATTGACGATTATTTTGATAATCGAAAATCCCTTCTATGAAATTTAGTGTTATTTACTTAATAGAAAGTTTACAGTTCTATATTATTAAATATTTAATTTATCATCAGCTGGAAATTAGGATTACCAATTATTTTACTATTTTTCAATTTAGTTATTTCGTTAATATCACTCTTAAGTTTTAATTACTGAAGTAATCATCAATTTAAATATTCAAATTCCGGATTATTTATTAATCAGTAATTTAGTTAGGAAGATTGACGATTATTTTGATAATCGGAAATCCCTTATAAGAAATTTAGTGTTATTTACTTAATAGAAAATTTACAGTTCCATATTATTAAATATTTAATTCATCATCAGTTGAAAATTTAGATTACCAATCATTTTTCTATTTTTAAATTTCGATTATATTTAAACCTTAAGCAATGTAAGTCGGAAATTCTTTCAATTTTTCAATATCCTTGTTTTTATCCCAACAAGACTTGTTTGGAAACGTATATTTTTTTAAATGTCAAAAGTCTTATTTTTACTCACCTGTTTTGCAAAACGATTATTCATGAAAATTCACCAAGTTTTAATTATTGGTGAATTAATTAATTTGCTCGTTTGTTGTTTCAGCAACTCCTCTTGTGGAATTTTCTGGAGGAGAGGGAGAACGGCTGGATCTACGTGGACGATCACGACGAAGTGGTCGTACTCTTCTCAGACTCAGAAGATTCTGATTGGTCACGACTGGGTCCCTATGACTAACTAACTCAATTGTTAACCACATTTATTACAATTTTTTTTTGTTTATCATTGTGCCTATTTCGTATTGCCTCGAGGAACGTAAAGACACCATTATCAGCATTGGCTATTTTGATGCATATCTCATGAAGAAAAGGAAAAAGAAATGATACTCATTACGTCCGCTCTGTACATTCAAACACACGAATAACTTTTTCATTTTTTTGTCAGAAATATGAGATCACGAGATAACTAATAATCTGTGATACAATATAATTCAAGAGTGTGGTTGCACCGTATGTTTCTCGTAATTAAAAAATATATAAAAAATAGCAGATTCTGCCCTCTCCAGTTCGATCGAAGATTCAATTACAAGATGCATATTTAGTTGAAAAGCCAATTCTCGTTTTCTCTGCTCATAAAGACTCAAAATAATGAAGAAAAAAATGAATAAAAATAAATAAAAAAATGAATAAAATAGAAAAAATACAAAAATAAATAACGCTGATAAGGGACTATAATCGTAGGCACGCTAAAAAGTCTCGTCCATAATTTTGTTTTAGAATATATTTTGTTATAAAAGAAAAAAAAATACATGTGTATGAAATAATTAAAAAAATAATCATAATTATTGGAAGTTCGAAGAAAAAATTGTGATCAGGAAATTAATCGTACGACGGAGAATTATTACATCCCCAAACAATTAGTGATTAATCGCTATAGGCTACATTGTTATTCAACGTATTCTCTGCACAGCAAGGTAAATTTCCTGTTATTTGAGGATAAAGAAGAGACAAGGGAGAAGAGAAGAAAATAAAGCTTTAGATCTACCCGATGATGAATATCAATCAATAAATAATTAAAGTCAACTTACAAAATGTGAAAATACTTGATATCTGAAAAATATATCGTGTATGCCTTAACTAATGTGTCATATTTACAATTGTATTTTTTTAAGGCCACAAGTTTAGACTTAGACAACAGTTGAGTCTTTTGAAGGTACTCTGCAGTCTTCTGCGTTGGTCCATTCACGATTTCCTTCGTTTTTCCTGGAAGGAAATTTCGAAATCAGATGTGTTTTATATTTTCAAATTATTTCCGTAGAGTTAAATGAGTAGCAAGAGGATTGCATTTATCAGTTATGGCGGTTCATCAAGCATTCAAAATTAATAATCCTTTGTCATAATGTTCTTATTTAAAAAACTAGAGGGCTACGCCCCTGACCCTCACGATCCTTATTCTGACCGTTGTGACCCGTATTTTGACCCTTAATTTTGGAGTCTTCATTTCGAGTACCAAATGTTCATTCGCAGAAATCGATTTAGATTTTTATAGTATAGAGAGATAGAGACCCTTATTTCAACCCTTGTGACCTTTAGTTTCTGAACCCCGTGATTATTATTTGGACCCTTAATCTGATCCTTGTGACAGTTGTGACCCTTATGCTGACCTTCACGACCCTTATTCTGACCTTTGTGACCCTTAATCTGACCCATATGACTGTCGTGACCCTTAGTCTGATCCAAATGACCGTTGTGACCCTTATTCTGACCTTTGTGACCCTTAATCAAACCCATATGACCGTTGTGGCCCTTATTCTGATCTTCCTGACCGTTATTCTGACCTTTATAACCCTTTATCTGACCCTCTGAGCCTCATTTGAACCCTCGTAATCCTTATTCTGACCCTTATGACCAATATTTTGAACACAAGTTCATTTTTTGAAATTCGACTCCACACCTAATTGTGTTTTTTTTATTAAAAAAATTGCACCATTCATGTAAAATAGCCAGAAAAATGATCCCCAAAATATTTAAAACATATTCTCGATCCTTTCAGAAATATTTCCTGACTATTTTACATGAATGGTACAATTTTTTATATTTAAAAAAAACGAAATTGGCTACGTAGGAGCCGAATAAAAAAAAAATTAGCTCGTAATTATTTTATTTTATTTATTCATCTCTTTGGTGTTACAAATGTTATTCTTTGTTTTACACCCATGTAGTCCTCCTCCTCTCCTTAATAATTTGTTAACATCAGTTATATAAAATTTAGCTCGTAATTATTATTGTGCACATTTTTTCAAAAATTTTGGAATTAAAACCTGTAGCTCAAAAATTGGAGGCCCTGGACTATTTAAAACATTTAAGCGTCTACGCTGCAAACGAGCAACAACCAATTAATTCTGTTCACTAATTATTCGATTTTAGACACATAATTTATAAATTATAAATATTATAAAAACTCATAGTAGTCTCTTTAAATTTACCTTGCCATTATGCGTGCAATCATATGCGTGTCAACCCTCCGCCTCGTGACGTTCAGCCCATAAGACCCCGAGGGTGCACTCTGAAGATGCTCCTCCGCATTAATATTATTATTAGCAAAGCTCGCATTGTTATTATTAACAATTGTATTCCCATTACTAGTCCCCTTTCCCTCCAGCCTCTGGTTAACTTCATTCTTCTTCCGGAATTTCGTCGAGTACTTGTAGAAGTCACTCATCTCAAACGGTTTCGTCACCTCTCGATACGGCTGATACTTGATCGCATGGTTCGCCGTTTCGGCCGGTATTTCCAGGTCCTTCTCAGTGCTCTGCGATATCTTCCCAGGAATGTCATTGAAAGAGGGCGAGGAAGGGGGCAGAGGCGACGTGGGGGGCAGCAATTTTGGAGACGACGAGACAGAAGACGGAGAAGGAGATGCTGGAAAATGTCGTTGAACAGGTGGCACCTGCTGGTACCCAAGGTCCATCGACGTCTCGTACCACTCCTTCTCCTTCTCCTGGTGCCTCTCCATCTGATGCCTCTCCCCCTCCCCAGGACCCCTTCCCGCAGTCCCTGGTAATGCAGAAGCCCCAGACTGCCAGGTCTCCACACTCCCCAGTGACTGAGTCCTCAGCAACATCCTGGCATGCGGCGGTGGAGGAAGAGGTGGGGGTGGAGGAGGCGCAAGATGCTCCAGACGATGCTGACTGCTGAGATGATGCTCCCTCGTGATCCCTGGCTCCCGCATCATCGTCGTGTGTTTCCTGCGGTCTAAACTACCGAAATTATCCTTGTGCTGGTAGTTATCGACTGGTGGGGAGTACCAGACGCCCTCTTCCACACACCAAGTGGAGCTCTCGCTCGATTTTCTCCCCCTGTTTTTACGTCCCATCGTCTCAGAGGCGTTCCTCCGGGGCTGAATGAACTCGTGCTCCTGGTGTCTTTGGTTCTCCATGAGGGGGTGGGGGAGGACGTTGTGGTTGGGACGGGGTGGGCAGTGAAACTGAGCCAGGCTCTTCATGCTTGCAACGTCGGGGGAGGTTTTCTCTCTCGATGACACTTGCTCGTGGTAGAAACTCTGCTGGGATTTACTCTTGAATTGCTGGTGCTGGTGCTGTTTGTACTGCAGAGAGTCGATGTGGTGTCGTTGATTGGGGCTGTACACGGATGGGTAGTAGTTGTGCTCAATTAATTTCTTCTGCTTGAAGTGGTCCTTCAGGCGGGTCTCAGCGTCCAGCGCGTACATGTCTGCAATTTTTCGGTAGTAACGCTCGTCAATCTGGTTGGGCTTGAAGTTACGGAGTGGAGGGGCCGATGATTCCTCCCATTTTCCGTGGGAGTACGTTCGAATCCGGTGCTGATCGTTGTACGAGTAGAGGTCGAGGTTTTCGTTCTGGTCGACTGTGTTGAGGGCTGGGAGAGTCCCCGAGTACCAATCGGGCTTGATGTAGCGCGATCTGGTGCGGTGCCAGTCGTTCAGCTGGGTGGCAGCTGGCATCGTCGTTATTTCAGTCTCTTGCCATTTTTTGTCGGTCAATTTTGGATCCTCTCGGTCGGTGGCCTCCAGGGGCGGCCGGGGTTTCTTCGTCTTGTGGTGTTTCGTTGGGCCTTCTTGGTCAGCCTCGTCGTCGCCTGGAGACAGGGGCCAGGTGTCCGGGACTGGGGCACTTGAGCGCGATAATTGACCGTAGCCTTGGCGGAGAAATGTCAGTCGAGCCTCCAGGTCTTTCAGCCTCTTCTGACTTTGTTGGTAGATCAGACGGTGCTTGCGGCGCACTGCTTTGCTCTCGGAGAGATCGTTCACGATTGCGTACGCCGCTGTTGCAATGCCTGCTTGCACTTGGCGTTCGAGCTCCAGGGCAGATTCCTCCTGAAAGATTGGGGTGATTGTACAGGGACGGAAAAAATAACGAGTTCTCGAGTCTTGTTTGGGGCAACAAAGTTGGGAGTTGAGAATTACTAGAAGAATAATTGTTTGGTTCGAATTTCAAAGGTCAAACATGAGTTTGAGATAGTAGAATCCCCACAGAAAACTAGCGAATTCTATTAAAATTCATTAAACTTTAGCGAATAGAAAACTTTAACGCTTTTTCGCTAAATTATAGCGAATTCTATTAAAATTCGCTGAAGTTTAGCGAATTCTGTTAAAATTCGCTAAAGTTTAAAAAACCAATAGAAAACTTTAGCAAATTCTATTAACATTCGATAAATTTTAGTGAATAGAAAACTTTAACGCTTTTTTTTACTAAACTTTAACAAATTTTAGTATAATTATTTAAAGTTTTCTTTGGAATTTTTTCATACGTGTGTTCCCCAAATCTATCACTGTTAACACGAATCTACAACAATCGCTTTGATCATTCTCAACACTTGATTGGTCTTCAATTTATTGATAAGATTCTGGGAGATGTGTATAAGAGACGGTTTTAATAGAATTCGCTAAAATTTAGCGAAAAAGCGTTAAAGTTTTCTATTCGCTAAAGTTTAACGAATTTTAATAGAATTCGCTAAAATTTAGCGAAAAAGCGTTAAAGTTTTCTATTCGCTAAAGTTTAACGAATTTTAATAGAATTCGCTAAAATTTAGCGAAAAAGCGTTAAAGTTTTCTATTCGCTAAAGTTTAACGAATTTTAATAGAATTCGCTAAAATTTAGCGAAAAAGCGTTAAAGTTTTCTATTCGCTAAAGTTTAACGAATTTTAATAGAATTCGCTAAAATTTAGCGAAAAAGCGTTAAAGTTTTCTATTCGCTAAAGTTTAACGAATTTTAATAGAATTCGCTAAAATTTAGCGAAAAAGCGTTAAAGTTTTCTATTCGCTAAAGTTTAACGAATTTTAATAGAATTCGCTAAAATTTAGCGAAAAAGCGTTAAAGTTTTCTATTCGCTAAAGTTTAACGAATTTTAATAGAATTCGCTAAAATTTAGCGAAAAAGCGTTAAAGTTTTCTATTCGCTAAAGTTTAACGAATTTTAATAGAATTCGCTAAAATTTAGCGAAAAAGCGTTAAAGTTTTCTATTCGCTAAAGTTTAACGAATTTTAATAGAATTCGCTAAAATTTAGCGAAAAAGCGTTAAAGTTTTCTATTCGCTAAAGTTTAACGAATTTTAATAGAATTCGCTAAAATTTAGCGAAAAAGCGTTAAAGTTTTCTATTCGCTAAAGTTTAACGAATTTTAATAGAATTCGCTAAAATTTAGCGAAAAAGCGTTAAAGTTTTCTATTCGCTAAAGTTTAACGAATTTTAATAGAATTCGCTAAAATTTAGCGAAAAAGCGTTAAAGTTTTCTATTCGCTAAAGTTTAACGAATTTTAATAGAATTCGCTAAAATTTAGCGAAAAAGCGTTAAAGTTTTCTATTCGCTAAAGTTTAACGAATTTTAATAGAATTCGCTAAAATTTAGCGAAAAAGCGTTAAAGTTTTCTATTCGCTAAAGTTTAACGAATTTTAATAGAATTCGCTAAAATTTAGCGAAAAAGCGTTAAAGTTTTCTATTCGCTAAAGTTTAACGAATTTTAATAGAATTCGCTAAAATTTAGCGAAAAAGCGTTAAAGTTTTCTATTCGCTAAAGTTTAACGAATTTTAATAGAATTCGCTAAAATTTAGCGAAAAAGCGTTAAAGTTTTCTATTCGCTAAAGTTTAACGAATTTTAATAGAATTCGCTAAAATTTAGCGAAAAAGCGTTAAAGTTTTCTATTCGCTAAAGTTTAACGAATTTTAATAGAATTCGCTAAAATTTAGCGAAAAAGCGTTAAAGTTTTCTATTCGCTAAAGTTTAACGAATTTTAATAGAATTCGCTAAAATTTAGCGAAAAAGCGTTAAAGTTTTCTATTCGCTAAAGTTTAACGAATTTTAATAGAATTCGCTAAACTTTAGCGAATTTTAATATAATTAGCTAAAGTTCCCCAAATCTATCACTTTCAACACAAATCTACAACAATCGCTTTGATCATTCTCACTTGTTTCGTCTTCAATTTATTGATAAGATTCTGGGAATGCGTGAAGGATGTTGAAAATTACTAAAAGAATAATTGTTTGGTTCGAATTTCAAAGGCTCAAGCATGAGTTTGAGACAATAGAATCCCTCCTATAGAAAACTAGCGAATTCTAATAAAATTCGCTAAAGTTTAGAAAACTAATAGAAAACTTTAGCAAATTCTATTAAAATTCGATAAACTTTAGTGAATAGAAAACTTTAACGCTTTTTTTTTACTAAACTTTAGCGAATTTTAATAGAATTCGCTAAACTTTAGCGAATTTTAGTATAATTAGCTAAATTTTTCTATTGAGTTTTTTCATACGTGTGTTCCCCAAATCTATCACTGTCAACACGAATCTACAACTATCGCTTTGATCATTCTCAACACTTGATTGGTCTTCAGCTTATCGATAAGATTCTGGGAATAAGTGAAGAATGTTGAAAATTACTAAAAGAATAATTGTTTGGTTCGAATTTCAAAGGCTCAAGCATGAGTTTGAGACAATAGAATCCCTCCTATAGAAAACTAGCGAATTCTAATAAAATTCGCTAAAGTTTAGAAAACTAATAGAAAACTTTAGCAAATTCTATTAAAATTCGATAAACTTTAGTGAATAGAAAACTTAAAAGCTTTTTTTTTACTAAACTTTAGCGAATTTTAATAGAATTCGCTAAACTTTAGCGAATTTTAGTATAATTAGCTAAATTTTTCTATTGAATTTTTTCATACGTGTGTTCCCCAAATCTATCGCTGTCAACACGAATCTACAACTACAATCTACAATCTACAAATCGCTTTGATCATTCTCACCACTTGATTGGTCTTCAATTTATTGATAAGATTCTGGGGATAAGTGAAGGATGTTGAAAATTATTAAAAGAATAATTGTTTGGTTCGAATTTCAAAGGCTCAAGCATGAGTTTGAGACAATAGAATCCCTCCTATAGAAAACTAGCGAATTCTAATAAAATTCGCTAAAGTTTAGAAAACTAATAGAAAACTTTAGCAAATTCTATTAAAATTCGATAAACTTTAGTGAATAGAAAACTTTAACGCTTTTTTTTTACTAAACTTTAGCGAATTTTAATAGAATTCGCTAAACTTTAGCGAATTTTAGTATAATTAGCTAAATTTTTCTATTGAATTTTTTCATACGTGTGTTCCCCAAATCTATCGCTGTCAACACGAATCTACAACTACAATCTACAATCTACAAATCGCTTTGATCATTCTCACCACTTGATTGGTCTTCAATTTATTGATAAGATTCTGGGGATAAGTGAAGGATGTTGAAAATTATTAAAAGAATAATTGTTTGGTTCGAANTTTTTTCATACGTGTGTTCCCCAAACCTATCACTGTCAACACGAATCTACAACAATCGCTTTGATCATTCTCACCACTTGATTGGTCTTCAATTTATTGATAAGATTCTGGGGATAAGTGAAGGATGTTCCCACACGTTTCCTAAAGATCGGAGGGCTCTCGCCAGGGTCCAACGGTATCTCAGGAGGCAAAACTCCCGTCAGCTCTGCCTCACTGATGCACAATTTCTTGAGTTCGCTATTTTTACGTGCAAGTTTCTCCTGGAGAGCTTCACGCCGCTGCTTGAGCCATTGGAGTCTCGATGCTGGTGAAGTGGTTGGATCGAGTCCAGAAGTGGCCAGAGGCCCTGAAGCTCGTTCACTTTCCGCCATCACTACCCACGATAACATTCATTTTATTGTCTCCCACTTTGTTGATATTCATAAATTACCAATTTAGGATTTTATCTGAATACTTACGTTGATTTGTGACACCAGTGTATGTCATGATAACGAGTACTTACCCATATTAACGCAGGTTTTACTCCGTTTATCTTCTGTGATGCACAATCAGATCCACGAAACTGCATCTCCGTGACGAATCAACGATTGTTGATGTGTACAACCATTATTTCCGTGAAATTCACGGGAGAAAATTAATTGAAGGCATACACACACTAAATTAAAAGGGGGGATTGAAATAAGAAGTTGATCAGACCATCGAACTCATCGAAATGATAAGACTAATGATAAAAAGACAAAAAAAAGATAATCAACAACAACTCCCATCGACTCTCATACCGTATTACTCACACCCTCACAGGTAGAGTCGCCCCAGCGAATGTGTTTCCTTCGGGAATCGGTTCCGCATGCCCGAGCTCGACAGTGGTAGAACAATACGGCCCGATAATTTCCGAGGAGCACTCACTTGCTGGGTTCAGTATATGTTATGCACATGATTATCCTATGCATGTACCATCCTATAGGTTTACGGTCCACCGTCGAAGAGTCGCCAATTGCGAATAAACCGCGATGTTTTCGGACAATGGAAAAGACCGTTGGAGTAAGGTGGGTGACGATGGTGGATTATTTTGATTACCGGAAAACACCTCGACCCGACGCGGAAATAAGCCGTGGAAATTAATCGCCACTGGAGCACCTGGTCAGCCTACACAATCACCGTACACATTCATCAGTAAAATTGGAGTAACGAGTCAATTGTAACGACGAATTGATTGTCACTTGACCCGCGATCAAGTGCGCGCATACCCACATCTATACGTAGTATTACCTACATACGTATATAATCGTACATTCCTCTGACTGATAGAATCACAAATAGGGTGAAAAATCCAGTGTCGTTGCCCGTACTAACCCATTTCAACACTCGTAATACCTTCGATACCCA
The DNA here is from genome assembly GCF_001412515.2 of Diachasma alloeum. Classification (NCBI taxonomy): domain Eukaryota; kingdom Metazoa; phylum Arthropoda; class Insecta; order Hymenoptera; family Braconidae; genus Diachasma; species Diachasma alloeum. The sequence goes on along the minus strand of NW_021680408.1, from coordinate 367,343 downwards.
CGAATTTTCACAATGGAGGCTCTCATACCAGTGATCAACAAACTCCAGGATGTTTTTAATACAATTGGAGCTGATGTTATTCAATTGCCGCAAATTGTCGTTCTCGGCACACAGGTTAAGTCATTTTCTTTGTTTTTCTTTATTCCTCAATGATTTCCCCTTCTTTGTCATCGAAAACTGCTTGCACAGTCGAATCAAGTGGACTTTGCGCCGCAAAATAACCCCATTAGTACTCAGTTACTGTAATTAATATTATTCCTACATGTTTATTCAGAGCTCCGGCAAATCATCGGTAATCGAGAGCCTCGTGGGTCGTTCTTTCTTGCCCCGGGGTACAGGTATCGTCACCAGACGTCCATTAGTGCTCCAACTCGTCTACACACCTAAAGACGATCGCGAGCATCGCACAGCTGAGGATGGAACCCTGGATGTTGACGAATGGGGGGTCTTTCTTCACGCTAAAAATCGTATATTCAAAAATTTCGATGATATTCGTAGGGAAATTGAAGCTGAGACTGATCGTATGGCTGGTGGTAACAAGGGCATCTGCCCTGAGCCCATTAATCTGAAAATTTACTCGTCAACAGTTGTTAATTTAACCCTAATCGATCTCCCTGGGATAACAAAAGTACCAGTGGGTGATCAGCCTGAGGATATAGAGGCACAAATTCGTACTTTGGTTTTGAAATATATTTGCAATCCAAACTCGATTATTCTAGCTGTTGTCACTGCCAATACAGATATGGCGACGAGTGAGAGTTTGAAGTTGAGTAAGGATGTTGATCCTGATGGCAGAAGAACACTGGCTGTCGTCACGAAGATGGATCTGATGGATGCTGGCACAGATGCCATTGACATTCTCTGTGGAAGGGTTATTCCAGTGAAACTGGGGATTATTGGCGTTGTTAATCGCTCTCAACAGGACATAATGAATAACAAAACTATTCAGGAGGCTCTGAAGGACGAGGCAGCATTTCTACAACGGAAATATCCGACTCTAGCCAGCAGAAATGGCACTCCATACCTCGCGAAGACCCTCAATCGTTTGTTAATGCATCACATAAGGGATTGCCTCCCTGAGCTCAAGACCAGGGTCAACGTCATGGTCTCACAGTACCAGATTCTCCTGAATTCTTACGGTGAAGATGTCTCGGACAAGAGTCAGACTCTCCTCCAGATAATAACGAAATTCGCGAGTTCTTATTGCTCGACTATCGAGGGAACTGCGAGGAATATCGAGACTACTGAGCTCTGCGGAGGTGCCAGGATCTGCTACATATTTCATGAGACATTTGGACGAGCATTGGACTCGATCCATCCCCTCGCAGGACTGACTAAAATGGATATTCTTACTGCGATTAGAAATGCCACAGGACCAAGACCTGCTTTATTTGTCCCTGAAGTGTCGTTCGAGCTTCTGGTTAAGAGACAGATTCGAAGGCTGGAGGAGCCCTCGTTGAGGTGTGTTGAGCTAGTCCACGAGGAGATGCAGGGGATTATTCAGCATTGCGGCACAGAGGTGCACCAGGAGATGCTGAGATTTCCAAAATTGTATGAGAGAATTGTCGATGTTGTCACGCATCTCCTTCGCAGACGACTGCCAACTACCAATTCAATGGTGGAGAATCTCGTGGCTATTGAGCTTGCATACATCAACACCAAGCATCCAGATTTTCACAAAGATGCGGCGTTGGTCTCTTCGTTACTTAAAAATACTAATGTCGATAATGCTAATCGTGGAAAGGGCCATGTGTCGAGTCACATGTCTGTCGGCTCGGCTAATGGAGTTGTTGTGGCTAATCATGAGTCTCATGGGAAGAATGTCAATGCCAAAGACGATTTCACAGTATTCAATGATCAGGGTAAGGAGCAGAATCAGAATCACTGGTTGTTGAGCAATTTGTTGCCGCAGGGGAAGTCTGACTCGGCGAGCACAGCTGAGAGCTCACCTGTGAGGAATCGAGAGGGGGCGACTTCTCCTTATCCCAATAATTTTGGGAGTAATGCTGTTGGTCTTGAGCAGTTGACCACACCGACACAGCAGAAACCGGTTAATTTGTTGTCCGAAGTGCCCATGCAGACTAGCAGGAAACTCAGTGATCGAGAACAGCGGGATTGTGATGTCATTGGTAATTATGAAAAAACTGACAACTCCCTTAGACTTTATTTTCTATGACCGAAAATTCACTATTCATTATCAACGGAAAATAAAAATGTTTCTTTTTGTCTTTACAGAGAGGCTCATCAAATCGTACTTCTATATCGTTCGCAAATCAATACAAGACAGTGTACCAAAAGCTGTGATGCATTTCCTCGTGAATTACGTGAAAGATAATTTGCAGAGTGAACTTGTTACGCACTTGTACAAATCTGATCAAGCAGAAGCACTGTTAAATGAAAGTGAGCACATTGCAGTGAGGCGCAAGGAGGCTGCGGATATGCTCAAGGCAAGTATTGGGGTAGGGTAAACAGGTCAATTTCTGGACGGTTTCAATTTCCATTGAATATTACGTAAATAATAAAATGAAAATTCTACCGATTACTTCACCTGTTAATAATAGAATAGAATGCTTTATTTCTTTGATGCTTCTATTGCGGTTTTACATCTGCACAAGCTATAGAAAAATTTCTCTAATAAATTATGTTTTTATATCAATAATTCATGATAACGAATGATAAATCAGTGTCGCAATGTAGTCTCTCAACACTCTCTTGCTTGCACAGAGAATCACATTTTTTTTAAACGAGTCAATCTATTTTTGCAGTAAAAATGTCAAAAAATCAGCTTTTGATCATTTTTAACAAACGATTTATTTGGCACAAGTAAGACTTGCTTGAGAACTATTGTTCTTCACTTAGTGTGTTATTGTTCATTATGTGGTTTTATGATCTAACTGGATTATGTCACTGATATGACGCATTTTTGAATTACAGGCACTCACACAGGCTGGTCACATTATAAGTGAAATAAGGGAGACACACATGTGGTAATAGAGAGATGTCAGTGTCGACGTGTGCTGCCACTTTGCTGCTAGTCATGGGCTAGGTATTATCATGAAACACACAAAATAATGACACTTTCTGCAAACTTTAAGTAAGACTTGAGATTAATAATAAATCAATTGAAAAGCAAAATGCAAATGCAAATTTATCTGTTTGCACTTATGTTGTTGAATTTGGCAGGTATTTTGTTTTTAGTGATCATGGATAAGATCAAGAACAAGAACAAGTATATATTTTCAAGTGTATTTGCTTCTTTTCTTCTGTTTTTACATTTTGTTTTATGATGAAAGAAAATTCAAATGATGAAGAATAAAAAAAAGTGAACACTACACTGGACTGGTGATACTTTGAGTTTAGAAAGTTTGAATGTATGTTGCTTGCTCCAACGTGAAAGAAAAATTAGTAAATTTTTCACATATTGCAATATTAAGTTGCCTTGATAGTGAGTGATTTCAGAGAGGAAATTAGCAGAACAAATTTTTACCAGGGATTCATTCAGCTGCCAGAAATGATATTTACCATTTTTTGTATGGAATAAATGTCTAAAAAATCCTCCAAGGAAAACTCATTTTTTCATAATGGACAAACATCCATCGTTCGGTGCAGAAGTCTTGAATTTTTTGCTGAGTCTGCACTAATAGGACTCTCGGAATGCGCTGAGAGGTTTTTTTTTCTATCGAAGTGGAACAGCTCAGAGCTGGAAATCTCAATCTCAATGTATATGACGAAAAAATGCGAGCTTGTGTGAAATATGTGGCACATTTCACCAACCATTGTTCTTAAAAATTCTCCAGAAATTTCTCGAAAAATTTTTTTTTTCGAAATTTTGTGACTAATCAAAATTTTCACGTTGGAACAGATGAGTGATTTTGAAAAAATTATAACTCGATAAATATCAATTTTAGTGAATAGGTGCAAGAGAACTTTTTTATTCAAAAATGGTGTAAGTTTTCGGGGGAAAAACTGGAGTTGAAAAAGTTCAATTTACAATAAAACATCCATGTGATCCATGTGTTTATTGATTAACATGTTTGTTAATCAATAAACAAATTTAAAAGTTAATAACAAATCATGAGGGCATGTTGCCAAAAATCGAAAAAATATATGTTATAGAGTATGTGTTTAATAATTGCTAGTACAATTGGCGTTCGCTAATCTCAAATTGTTCCCGAGATATTGAGTTTTTTATGAGGCAAAAAGTAACGGTCACATGCCTTCTGTCGGATGGGCTCGAACCCGTGCTTGTTATTATTGTATATGTAAAATAATGGAGCAGAAAAATTGAATGGACAACTTTGCGTACTTAATTTTCTACGAGATATTAATAATTCAAGGTTTATCTTTGCTTTTCAGAAAAAAAAATCACGGAAAAGTGCAGTTGTGAAATCAGAGAATGAAATGAATTCCTTTTTGTTTATTCTGTGGCAGTTATTGACATTTATATAATAGAAATATAAAATCTAATACAATATGTTCTCCACTGAATCAGAAAACAGTATTTCATCATTAATGAGAGAGAACCTCTCAAGGCATAAAATCGTAATTGGTAACATCGTCGAATTGCTGATTCTGTTGATTCGTCGGTGCCATTGGTCGCGTGCCCATCTGCCCTCGTGGGCCCACCATCTGCTGCGGCATTCCAAGAACCTGTTGCCTATATTGCTGGGGTTGTTGCTGTAAATAATAATAAATATAGCCTCATCATCTCCAATTTTCAAGTAACTTTTCAAGTGTGCATTAGAACATTTTTTGAATATTGATTTTATGCATCAGAGTGATAAATTTGTTTTTGAGCGCTCAAGTGTATATCATTGTAAAGTTCAATATTTATCAGAATTTTCCATGGTTTTTTCGGAGATTTTTTCGTTGAATGAACGAAATAAATATTTCCCCTAGATTTCCAGAATGAAAAGGTCCCTGAAATTCACAATTTTCCGAATCATTTGTTCAAATAATTTTCTTATGAAATATGAAAAAAATCTATGGGTTACAAAAACATCCAAATTTCATTATTTTTTTTCTTCAAACTGAGATCTGAAAAAGTGCAAAAATTCTTAATGATGCAGGGTACTCAGAATTTTCACTCGTGAATTTTCCAACGTTTTTTAATTATTTTGACTTTTCAGGAGAAACGCCTTAAAATCTAATCGCACATGGCAAACATTTAACATGAAATTTTTCACGAGTCTGGTATTTGGAACAAATTCGACAAATATGCAGAAGCGTTTCCGACACTTAATTATTTCAGATTTGCTCTTCATATACCTAATACAACACCTATATAAAATTTGAAAAAAATCTGGGTTGGTGGAGTGTTTCTGCATATTTACCACAAATTCTCACCTGCTGCAATAAATTTCGCAATCCAAGATTATTCGTCATAGCAGGTCGCATCATCCTCTGGGTATTGGCTTGTTGTCCAATGATTCCCGAATTTGCGCTCAATGCCTTTTGCGCCTGCTGGATCTGTCCAAATCAACGATAAATATATTGCACTCAAGTCCATATTACCCCAGGTCCCTTAATAAATGATGCACCTACCTCCATTTGCAATTTGTACTGCATTTCCTGTTGCTGCGCAGCCTCCAGATTTTGTTGGGTCTGGAAAACCGAAGAATACTTATGAATAAAAATGAAGAGGAAAGGCAGCTTCCATTCATATTTCAGTAGCGTAGTGGTAACACGGTGTAAGTTGATTTTGACTACACTGAGAGAAAAACAAACACGTTATCAAACAAGTCTTGTTTGGGCCAACAAAATCGCTAGTTGAAAATTGCCAAAAAAGAATTTGTTCGGTTCGAATTTGAAAGTCTCAAACATGAATAATTGCTCTGCTTTCGAGAGCAACGAAATATTTGGCTCAAGAGGCGGATAATTCACACCAGACGGTGCCTTTTCAGGATGAAAATATCTCATATAGAGGAAAATTTATCAACAAATATTTTATCCCTAAGTTACAAGATTGCTATCATATCACTATTATTGTTTCATTTAAGGGTTCATTTGTTGTCTGTGATTATTAGACAGCCGAAACAAAAAACTACTATCCCTTGTTCCGCATAAAACAAAGATTTTTCGGGAGCAAAATACGTATGGGAGTATCGAATAACGAAGGAGTAGTCCTAGAAATGACATTTCTTGCGTGTACAGAGAATGAAATTTTTTTCAACTACTAAATCTATTTTTGCGACAAAAATTTTTCATTCCGGCGCACTCTCTTCATGTTTGGCTCAAAAAATCCTTTTTTGATCATTTTCAAAAAACTATTTTCTTGGCACAAGTAAGACTTGTTTGAGAGCTTTGTCGTTTTTCTCTCAGTGTATTCGTCAGTTTTCAAAGAATATCTCGTAATCTAAGGCAGATAGCTAAATTTTTGTTACGACCTTTCCGGCAGAGCCAATTAAGAGCTGCAAAAAAGATGTGGACGAGAATTTCGCTATCTCCCTTAGATTCGGAGATATTCCTCGAAAACTCAGCTGAGAGATGAGTCGACTTGAATCGTCTTACCACTTCGCTACTGATTTACATTTCATTCGTGTAAACATACGTCTAGCTGCGTCTGGTAGTGAGCCTCCTGCTGTTGTGCAGCTTCAAGTGTCTGTCTCAATTGATGAATCTTCATGAGATTCTGCTGTCTAGCCATGTCCATGCCATCGAAATTCGGCCGCTGCTGCACCATCATCCCCTGGACTCCACCGCTCGGCTGCTGTTGCTGCTGCTGCATTCCCCCCGACTGTATATGGATTATCTGGTTTTGAGGGGTTGAATTAGCCAATCCCTGCTGGGGATTATTCGTGGGCACAACGTTCTGCGTGATTTGTCCACCTCCCATGGCTATTGTATTAGTCTGCGACATTAGAATACCTCCTTGAGATATCGGTGATGTTCCGGGAAGTGTGCCAGGTACGTTGTTACCTGGTGGCCCAGCGCCTCCCTGTGAATATATCTATTTTTCTCGTGGGTTTTCACAGTATCTACCATCTCCATGCTTATTTATCATCTCATCCCTTTTGTTATGACGAATAGTGGATAAAATGGTAGGTGAAAAAATTATACTGCCGTGAAAATAAATATTGGTTGCTCAGAAGAATCGATATTTTCTTCGGTTCGGAGATTCAACACTCGAATACGAGAAATTTATTTTTTAATAGAATAAGTGTGACGAGGGCATTACAATCGTGGAGATTAGGACGAAATATTTTTTGGGAAACTTCACTTTAAGGGGAGAATGCGATTTCTCATACATTGAAGATCTATTATATATGTCTAAAAATGAAAAATTAGTTTTTTATTGTTCTCTTGCCCCGCAGACGCTTAAAATGATAAAAATAGTCCAGGGCCTCCAATTTTTGAGCTACAAAGGTCTTTTTTTTTATTTTTGAAAAAATGGGTACAGTAACAATTACGAATTAGCTTTTTGGAATTCAACAACTAATTTCGTTATTTTTTTTAATGAAAAATTGTACCGTTTATGTAAAATGGCCCGATAAATGTTTCTGAAAGAATCGAGAATATATTTTAAATATTCTAAAGATAATTTTTCTGCCTATTTTACATGAATGGCGCAAACTTTTATTTTAAACAAGACGAAATTAGCTGTGTGGGAGTCGAGTTTCAAAAAACTCATACGTAATTATTATTGTATATATTTTTTCAAAAATTTTGAAAAAAAGGATATCTTTGTAGCTCAAAAACTGGAGGCCCTGGACTATTTTCAATATTTTAAGCGTGTGCGGGCCAAACGAACAATAAACAATAAATTTTTCAAATATATTTTTTAATATATATATTTTTTTAATACATATTTCTCGAGTGAAATATGGACAACACATTATTCACGTCCATTTTCCAAACATCAAACTCATTGTTCTTCCTGAAATTTCGTTCCTCATCTTTTTCCTCGACATTTTTTCCCCAACTTTTTCCCTTTCTAATTTTCTGATTCAATTTGTATATTTTGACGTACATTTGGTCAAAACAGTTGTTGATTGTAATGATTAGTGGGGATTATCCTTCTTTTGTAAGCCTCGACCGAATTACGATTTTTTTTCATTCACTTTACTGTTTGTAGGGATTATTATTTGCTCAGGTATCAATGGGAAAACGAGGAGACAGTACGTTTTAGGAAAATCTTTCGGGGAACCATATCTTCTACCCGATATGAAATACTGAAATGACGAAATGATGAATGAATGCAACAAGAGACTCACCTGATTCTGCCTCAAAAGAGCTTGATTATTCTTCTGATGCTGAATGACCTTCCGCAGACGCTCGACGAAGCCAGACTGATCATTCGGAATGAACCCCAAATAAGCCCTCTTCTCCGCGGTATAGAGCAGAATGAGAACCTTGATATCACAATTGGGAAGACTCGGGGACGAAGGGAAGTGCACACATCCAGCGAATCCAGCGCTCATGACCTTCGTCAAGGAGTCCAGGGCCTCGCAGGGAGTCGGGTGGAACAGAACAGACTTGGAGTTCTTCAGATACGCCCCACCAATATTCCCAATCAACAATTTCGGCACGAGTTGCAGAAGAACCTTCGGAGGCCAAGAGTCCGCCTTCAACTCGGGCTCTCCATCCTTCGTATTCGCAGACACATGACAAGGAACCTGTGGTATTTGATTTTTAATCAGAAGAAAAATACAGCGAAACAAACTCGGAAAATTCACGTAAAATAATGAATTTCTTCATTAACAAAACGTCCTCCATAAAAAAATTGTACTAAACCTGTCGAGTCTGCTTCTGCGGATCCGTAGGATTCCTCGCCTTCTCCGACCACTCCAGGATCCCGTGCCAAATGGTGGGTCTCTCCCTCCCAGGTGGTCCAATCTGCGAGACCTGCTGAATCCCCCCAACATTCTGGCCCTGATGACTCATCTGTTGAGCAGAGGAAACAGCCGGTGGAAGATTGCCAGCCACACTTTGCTGTCCCTGACTGGAGATAGTCTGACTCATGACACTGGAGGAAACGGCCTGATTTTGTCCAGGCGGAGGTTGATTCATCGTCTGCATCCCCTGGTTCTGCTCCTGCCCCTGCGCCCCCTGCGGCGGCGTCTGCTGGGCTTGTCCCTGAGCCTGGCCCTGTCCCTGCGAGGGATTTCCCCCAGCAATGGGCGACTGATTGGCCTGATTGCTCCCCTGCCCCTGCTGATTGCTCATAACAGCCCCATTGGCATCCATCCTCTGGTTGAACTGAATATTCAGGCCTAGGGAGGACGGTGGCTGGGTCAGCTGTGCAATGAGGGCACTTCCCTGATTGTTATTTTGAACAGCTCCACCACCTGGTGGGATGAACTGGCCCTTCCACCTGGGCTGTGCAGCTCGTGCTGCGTGGTAATTGGGAGGTCCAGGCAATTGTGGATTGAATACAGGGCGTCCAGGATTAATTGGGCCGATTGGAGGTGCCACAGATTGATGGGAATTGAGGGTTGCTGGTGCCTGACTCCTGAACGCCGGGTTCAACGGTGTCTGGGACTGAGTTGTTTGCGACAGGGCCTGGCCTGATTGATTGGTGTTGGGACTGTCGTGACTTTGCAGTGGACTCAAGGGGATCTGGGCAGCGCTGGCACCTGTCTGGTGGACAGGTCCACCAATTGGTGGACTGACTGGACGTTCTTTCAGGTTGTAATTACGAAGGAGCACAAGGTGGCGGGGGTCTTTAGCGTAGTTTTTGGTCTGGGAGGTCTGGAGGTCACCCCCAGCTTTCTCGAAGAGCTTGAAGAGGGCTGGGATCTTTCGCGGGGACAGGATCGAGAGGATTATGTCACGCTCTTGGAAGACTGCAGCTAAATTCTCAACTGTGTGCCCTGCGAATTTGTGGGACTCTTGGACGACGGTTTGGTAAGGGGGGGAATTGCAGACTAGGATGCAGTGTTTCTGGGAGTTTGTGGTGGGCTCTCGTTTTATCTGGAGGTCCTCGAAGCAGAGGAGGGCGGTGGCCAGGCCCTCCCCGATGTTGGCGTGGGACTCACCCTTGCCACCGACCATCTCTAGGCGCTCGAGGGAGGAGAGGAGCTTGTGGGGGTTCGAAAAGGGGCCGCGGGTTGTCGTTGTGGGGGAGGGGAGACAGTCTGCTGCGTGGTAGACCACTATGCCGTAGAGGGTCGTACTGTTCTGTGGAGGAGAAGGTGGGGGGAATTATTCTAAATGGAGTTATGGATGAATTGCAACTGGAACTGTATTGACACAGCAATAAAATAGCAACGAGAACATCATGCTTCATCTTGTCTGGCATGACTGCGATTCCTTTGGCGCCACGATTTAACTTGTCTTCTGTAGCATTTTTCCTCAGGATTACGGGAGAAATAATGAGAAAATTCCGTCTCCATTATGGAGCTGAAACTAGCAGAATATTCGACGGCGGAAAATTCAATTTAGGGGATAATTATGTGTAGGAGAGTCAAATAATTATATCTACAAATGTCTTTCAAGTGCAAAAGAGTTTGCATGTACATTACTTAAAAACATTTACACCCCTAGATTTGCCTAGGACAAATCTTCTGCTGTCGAATCTTTCGCTAGTTTCAGTTTTATATCTCCATTATTTCTTTTGAATTATGGAAATTCTTACGGACAACCGGGTTTAGATTGGAGTGAGAGGGAGAGAAAATCTACCTGTCAGCTCTTACCTGACCGTCACTGGTCACGAACTGGTCGTCTCGATGATGATGAGGTTAACGATGTTATAATTACCTTCTTTTGTGAAATCTAGGGTGGGACCGTGATGTTCGGGATTAAGTATTAAAATACAACAACGATATTCCGCGTAAAGGAAAACACTGACCAAATTATACCGATTGCACTATTTATTTCGTAATTGGAGTAATTTCACGAAAACCCAGGGTAAAAACCGTCGGAGGGAAAACAGGAAAAGAGAGAAATAAATGAGTTGGATAATTGTGGACATAGACACTTACAGTTGGTGGAAGGGTTGGACAGGGATTGCTCAGTTAACGCTCAGCGGGGGTTCAGTTGAATCGTGTGACTCAGCTTGGCTCTGCGTGATGACCTTCGGTGGGTGGCGAGTGGGCGCTCGATAATCGAATCACTCAACAGGGCCGGAGAGGGCCTAGGAGTTGGTCGTCCTCGCTGAATGGTGGTGGGATAGCGGATGCTATCGACTCTGGCCTCAGAGATTCTTGCAGTTGACTCGTTCAGTTGAAGTTAATTGGGGAGCACTACTTTGTACTGGGTGGTTTTAAGACACTGATGATAATTAGGACCTCCTGGTTCTGAGTTCTCGGCTTCGAACTAACTCTCCCTGGCTCCTGCAGCCATTTTTATAGTAAAAACCTGAGGTTTTGGGCTGTCTTATGAGTCCTGCCTCCTGTCTTAATTAGGCCTGCGCATCCAACCAAAAGCTTCTTAATTGTCCGATTTGACTAGACAATTCGATGATTGGTCACAACTCCGCCCCAATTTCCACTTCTATGTCACCGGTAGCCCTTTTGGGTGGGTTTTCGGCTTTTCCACGTTTCCATGGGAATAGTTACCACAACACTAGCCTGGCTATTAATTTAAGTGCAAAAGCCCATTATGGTCAAACTTCTGTTGATGGTTATCTTATCTTTATGGCCTAGCCGCAAGTTATCCACAGGATCAGATGTCAGGTTTTTCCAAGCAGTTGGATAGGCGCGTGCCACCTTGGCTGTTCCTCCTGGTTTTTTACCTGGCGACAGTTGTCTATAGTCTTCGTATCAATCCTAAAGTGCTCCAACTCATTAGTATGAATCACCCTTTTTACTCTCTATTAGGCCACTTATTGTGATGCTCTTGATAACCGGAGTTTCATTAACTCTTCACATTTGTCATATCACATTGTGACATTAACGATACTGCAGCGATAAATAATTCGAGGTAACATATGGGAATATTCTTCGGTTGAAAGAATATAAAGAAAAACAAAATTGAAACAGTTGCGTACGTCGTATGACCCACGTACAGGGTACGTAACAGCGTTCCACATCTTGTGGCGTCACTGGATATTGCTGGATAGGATTTTGGAGTAGGTATGAGGGGAAGCAGGATAATTCTCAATATCAGTTGACAAGACAAATTTACTGAAAAAATTCGAAAGCCCAGACTGAGATTTGAACCCGGGACCTTCCGATTATGTATCAGGTGCTCTCCCAACTTGAGGTAAGGTCACAAGGGTCACATAAAAAAAAGGAGCCGCTAGGGTCACGAGGGTCACAAGGACACTGCCTTGATTGAATGCGTTTTTGACTGAAAATTCTTTTGTCGCAGATTTTGTTGACTGAATTTTTGCAATTGTTGTTGCAATTTTTTCAGAAAAAAAATTCAATTAAAAAAATCTCCAACAAAAAAATTTCCATTAAAATTGAGTTTTGTTGTTTTGATGTTGGAAATATAATCATTGAATTCAAATGTGGGAATGTGAGGCTTTATGAAAATACGAAGTATACGAATACGAAATTTCGAACACGAAAATACGATAAGTATACGAAGCTTTATGAAAATGTTCGTATCTTGAAAAATAATGATTGAAATGCTTATATCCCAAAAACTAATTGAGAGGGAATTTTTTCTTTACTTTTCTAGTATTCCTGAGGACAAATGGTAAATCACAAAGGAATCGTAATCTTCCCTCCAGTCTCCATGGATCTCAGTACAAGATGCCTCACCCCACTTCTCTGGAGGTATCCACAGAGATTAAAATGTAGAAACAACAAACGATGCATTAAAATTTCACATTTACCTCCGAAACATATTCCCGATCCTCGATAGTCCCCTGGCTGAAGTACTCCACCGTTGGAATCAAGTAATTCGTCTTCAGGTCATTCAAATAAGCTCCATTCACAGCTGTTCCCTCGATCACGAAGATCACGTCGACCTGGGGGCCGTGTTCACTCGGCACGGGCACCATAGCTTTTATCATCAAACAACTAGCAATAATCACTTGCCACCACTTCACCACTAGTAACCCTCAGGGGCACATCAACTCCACTATTCACAATTCATCCAGATGCACTACATCATTCAGAACATGTTGATCCACAGCTCATATTCATCATTCCCTTTTATTCCAACTGAATTGACTCGTCAAATTGTCTACAACATAGCACAAAATGCTGTTGAGTGTTGAAATGCTGACACCAGCTGACACTACGCCAAGAAAATGGTCAAGGGGTGGGGGAAATGGAAATTGTGTGCAGTCGTTGAAAAGGCGGCTTGCTGTCCACAATTCAAAAATGGGGATTACATGTCAATTAACACACGAGTTTTTTACAAGTTTTTTAAGTTTTTTTCAAGTTTTTTACAACCACAAGAGAACGTTTTGTTGCTGCGCATGCGCAATGGAGGGCTTTGAAAATCACGTGGACGCAACGCATGACATGCGCTGGAGGAAAGTAAAACAGATAATCGAGAGGATGGTGTAACTCAATCTGTCACTGTCAATAAAAAAATGCTCTTGAGGCAGTTGTGAAAGCTTTGAGGTTCGGGTTGACATTATTTAATGAGACATTCCGTTATTTATTGATCATGGGACCACTCGCGTATCTTACTCGGAGGGAAACTATTTCCGCGTGTCACAGACTTCACAGGTAATTTGAATAACAGGTGGGGTAAAATGGGCTTAGTGGAACTATGAATCTGTTGACTCAGTTATACGATTTGAATGAATCTAGTCTTATTTATAATAAAGAAAAAACCTTGGAAATGAAGAAACAATTATTCTTGAACATATACAATAATAATAATTATTTATTAAAATTTAAAAACTCTCTATTTCAACTTTTTTTAAAACTGAGAATTGAAATATCTTTTAGAACAAAAATTAGGAATGATAATTTTTGCAGCCCTCATCTGACTGATGAAGAGAATCAAAAAGTCTATGGAAAGTGCAATAATTACTGGGGACATGGGCATAATTACACTGGTAAATAAATTCGATTGAAAAATTGTAAGTGTTAGTTTCAGTTTTGTGGGTAAATTTTTTATTCTCCAGTTGAGGTGACAGTGAGAGGTCCAGTGGATTCCAATACTGGAATGGTCATGAACATTGCCGACCTCAAGGTCTACATGCAGAAGGTTTTGATGGACCAGTTGGACCACAAAAACATCGACAAAGATGTTCCTTACTTTGCGAATATCGTTTCAACCACTGAAAATGTTGCTATTTACGTGTTCCACGAGTTAAGGAAGATCATGCCTGATCCTTCGTTGCTTTACGAAGTTAAAATCTATGAAACTGATAAGAATATTGTTATTTACAGGGGGGAAGAATAAAGAAACAAATGTTTCCTACGAATTTTTGTCATCATTTGTTTTTTATTTATGTAATAATTAATAAATGAAAAATTATACAATGTGTTGATATGTCTGCGCGCAGAAAGAACATCTAGAAATTTTCGAATACGTCAACTAACATATTCAGATCTTTAACATAATTCCTCTTCATTCAATGTTGTAAATCGGTGATCAGCCTCATTAGCCTAGTGAAAGATGGAGGGCTGGGGCTGCTGGACTGACCAGTATAAGGCGGAAGTTACAAAAAATCGTACGATTTAGGTGACTCTGGGCAAGAAATTGATCGGCCGCAATATTCTAAATTCTAAATGTTGTAAATCCTATTCTAACAAAAATATCTTTCTTCTTATTTTTTATTTTCCTATTTTTTTCCTGTTCTAAAAAGAACATACACTTAAAATCAATAACTATCGATATCTCGCAAGTCTGTCACGCTTATTCCTCATTGATTCTAGTCGTCTGAGGCGGCAAATTTAATTCATGATTAATTTAATTTTGAGATTTTCAATTATGATTGTTACAATTACAGCGCGCTGTAACGCGCGTTCGGTCTCGTATCGTAAAAAGTACACTTAAAGTCGATAACTATCGATATCTCGCAAGTCTGTCACGCTTGTTCCTCATTGGTTCTAGTCGTCTGAGGCGGCAAATTTAATTCAGGATTCATTTAATTTTGAGATTTCCAATTATTATTGTTACAATTACAGCGCGCTGTAGCACGCGTTCGGTCTCGTATGCTATTCTAAAAAGAACATACACTTAAAGTCGATAACTATCGATATCTCGCAAGTCTGTCACGCTTGTTCCTCATTGGTTCTAGTCGTCTGAGGCGGCAAATTTAATTCATGATTAATTTAATTTTGAGATTTTCAATTATGATTGTTACAATTACATCGCGTTGTAGCGTGCGTTCGGTCTCGTATATATAACTGATAAGAAGAAGGTTCTGTTCCATGCTATTTCCTAGCCGCACGCGCGGCTCCTCGCTCTCATAACTCCAATAATTTTTATCAATAAAATCCTATAATAAGAATAATATCTAAATTTACTATGCACAATGTATGTTTTTGATTTGATCCTGCATGTAATTGGCTTTATGCTGTTGAATCTATATACACTAAAGAAATAAATAAATAAGAATGTATAAAATTAAATTAATCTCATTGTGAAGAGGGAAATGGAAATGAAATATAAAATAGTATAAATTAAGTAAAGCCTTAAAGTAGATATTTACAAAAGCGATCCATAAACTAATTCTCCTCATTATCATCCTCGATGTTTGGAAAAAAAGAATCGAAAATCGATTAATCGGCGGTTGAAAACGTCGAATGAAAAAAATCGATGTTTGGGTATGAAAAACCATGCTTTTGATTAATCGACAAACATCGCCCATCCCTCGGCGCCAAATCGCAGTGTTCGATTGCCGGCGTCTTGTCAAAGTGCATTTATTTGTGTTGAGAGGAGAGTGAAATGGAGTCGGTGGATGTGTTTTTGGATCATCTGCAGAAGGATCAGCAACGTCGACAGCATGAGCTTTTGGAGAAGGAGAAATTGAGGAAGGAGGAGCTGGAAACACTCACACAGACTTTGAGTCAGCTGAAAGGTTAGGTCAATTTGTGTGCTGAAACATTGGCCGTGGTCAGGGAAAATTTTGTGGAATGTTGTGTTTTACTTGGGATTTAAATACGTTTGGACGAGGAAAAATCAGTCAATTCTCGAAAAACTCAGTGAAAATGCATTTTTTATGTGATTTTATAATACAAATGCTTGAAAATCATGAATAGTCGCAGGCTCAGTGCTCCATATACGAAAAAAAATCAAACTTTTTGATTTTTCGTTCACCATTTAGGCATTACCCAGTAATTTGATCTCAAAGTTCACTCACAACAATCGAAATTGTCATTCTTTTATCAATGTAACTTCAAGAAATTCAAAACAGTGACTTGAAACTAAATAATAGCGAAGTGGTCAAACGGTTCAAGTCGATTTTGGCTATTGGTCAGTTTTCAATGAATATCTCAAAATCTAAGGGAGATAGCAAAATTTTTCTCATAACCTTTTTAGTGGCACTTAATTCGCTCTGCAAAAAAAGTTATTACGAAAATTTCACTATCTCCCTTAAATTCGGAGATATTTCCGGAAAACTCAACTAAAAACTAAATTGTCTTAAGGTAAAACGGAGCCCCTGTGACTATATGAACTTTCAGAATTATATTTTCTCCTGCAATTATTATTTTTTATTTACGAAACGTCTTCATTGACTCAACAATGCAATGATCGAGTCGAAAAAGTAATTTCACAGATATAAAGTAATAATTCAGTAGCGAAGTGGTAAAAGGAGATAAGTCAGTTTTGACTATTGACCAGTTTTCAATCAATATCTCGGAATCTAAGGAAGATAGCAAAATTTTTGTTATAACCTTTTTTGTGGAGCCGATTGAGTGCTACAACAAATGTCATCACAAAAATTTCGCTATCTCCCTTAGATTCGGAAATATTCCTCAAAACCTCAACTAGGAGATAAGTCGACTTATCTCCGTTTACCACTTCACTACTATTGTAGGAAAAAACTCAATTCTAAAAATTCGTATAGACACAGGGATTCCGTTTCCCCTTAAACCGTTTGACCACTTCGCTGATGAATGGATTTTCACCCCATAAATTACCATTTGCAGAAGAGAAACAACAATGTGTGCTGGCAATCGACAAAAACCTGAGTTCCATAACTTCCTCCAAGCACAGCATTCACAAAACCGTGCGGGAGACGAAGGATGACGCTGGACTACCAATTTCCAACACCTCTCGAACGTGAGTCCAATGAAACCCCAACGAACCTCTCAAAATAAAATTTCTATAAATTCTCTCATTTCTCAGACATGCCCTGAATTTCTTCAACGACACCATGACATTCATCAACTCCCAGAGTGAGAATTCAGGAGTAATTGGAACAGAAGAGAACGTGAATACTCAGAGATTATCAGCTGCAATAGTAAGTCATTGAGATATAATCCTAATGATTTAAGCTTCAATCGATTTGATGAAGAAATACATACAATTGTTTATCCATAACTTACAGCAAAACTCAAACGAAAACTCTAAAAAGGAGGTTGTAAAGGTGAATAACAAAGTGGCAGCTGTACAAACAGTGATTGAAAGCATTCCTGTACTTTCGGGGTATATAACCTCAGTGAATGATCAAGGTAGGCGATAGTAATCACATAATTTTCACTGGAGGGACGAAATACCTCTGCCAAAGGAAGAGCTCAGTCACGAAAAAATTTAATAGAAAAACCTATCGAATTCGTTAGAAAATTCGATTAAATTTCTATTAAACTTTCTATTAGTTTTTGGCTGATTCTATTGACATGTTTAATAGAAAACATTCAATAGAAAAAGTCAACAGAATTCGATTTTTCTATACAACTTATTCTTTTCATATATTTTCTACAGAATTTGCTCGACTCAAATTTTCCAAGTTTTTTTCATTCTATTTTTCTTTTCTTCCCATCAAGAAAATCAATCGAAAATACTTGGAAAATTTGAGCCGAGGAAATTCTATAGAAAATATCTCAATAGAATAAGCTATATAGAAAAATTGAATTCTATTGATTTTTTCTACTGAATATTTTGTATTGAACATTTCAATAGAATCGGCCAAAAACTAATAGAAAGTTTAATAGAAATTCAATAGAATTTTCTAACGAATTCGATAAGTTTTCAAGATCATATTCACTAAACAGAAGTATTTTTGTCCTCAAATAGTGAATTTAATAATCGGCAGTGACTAGATTAGGTAGTTTACATAAATGTGTCTGTTTCAGAGGAGGAACCACAGTTCGATACATCTCTTACGTTAATCTAGACTGATATTCGTATTCAATGAATTAATATTTTTAAAAAATTATTTGCTAGCCTACTGTCTGCATATCACTTATCAATTGATTTGATGTGTCCAGTTTATTGTCTAGATTTAATTTCAGCAGTAGAAGTTGAGGATCCACGACATCCTAGAGCATTGAAAATATTAGCATTCATTCTTTTTACGAAAATAGATTAATTTATTCTTTGTAGAAGAGCTAATTAAAATCATTACCCGGAAATGTGTTTGCATTTGAGACAGGTAATACGGTTGGTGGACCTGACTGTGGAATGAGTTATTAGTCACGTCCTTTTCTGGTTTCTCTTGATGGATTTTTACAGCCAATCTGTCCCTTTAGACAATAAAATGTTTTTTTAAAGATTATTCTCGTATTTTTAAATGAATAAATTCATTGATTAACTAATTAAATATGTTTTCATAGTGTTTTTACCTCGCTAAAGAAAGTTTTTCAGTCGCTATTTTATTCTCTCGCTGTGCCAACAGTTCCATTTGCATCTCCAATTGACTCATTCGTTCTTTATGCTGTTTTTCTATTCTTTGAGCCTCTTTCAGGGCCCTCATTCCTTCCTCGCGTTTTAATATCGCTGACTGTACGTGTGAAAAGTTGAAAATAACAGTTGCTAAATTTTACTCTGGAGGTTTGAAGTTCAGAAGAAATTTACCTGAGTAAGGTCCTCTAATTCTTTAGCTCTTTCTGTTAAATGTCTCTCCTTAACTAGAATTCTCTCCCGATCAGTTTCATACGCCTTAATTCGCTCTTGCCATTTTTTTCTCTCGAGATTTGCTGAATGAGCTGCATCGTGGGCTGCTTTTATAGCCGCCTCCAACTATATCCAAATCAGTAAAAAATAGTAATGAATTTAAAGATGAAAATGTGATGTGTAGGGAGGGAAAATTACCTCTCCTTTCGTAACATCATCAGAATTAGTCTTCAGATAATTCAAAACTTCGAGTTTAGCTTTTTCCGCAGCTGCGGCTTCTCTGTCAGCAGCCAATTGTTGCATTTGTCTCTTTTGCTCTGTCATCCATGCTTCTTTCAAATACTGCAAAAGGAAGTTTCAAGAATACTAGTGTCGTTGAAAATAATTACGGTTCCATGACTTTTCTTCCCCGACACTTTTTCCCCGATATTTTTTCCCCCGACATTTTTTCCCAGACATTTCTTCCTTGTCCCTTTCTTCCCCGGCAGATTTTCCTAAAACAAACTGTCTCCCCTTTTTCCCAGCGATACCTGAGCAAATAATAATCCCTACGAGCAGTAAAGTGAATGAAAAAAAAATTGATACAAGTCATAATCACGTTTATAAAAATTAAATATTACAAGAACAGTCCGCAGAATATTACATGCAATTCAATCAGTCAAAATAGACAAACAAACAGTTTCAATTACGAATTCAATTATGAATGATTATCCACAAGTAACATTTTCTTCCCTTTCGACGATAAAATGAACTACAAAGGCATTGTGGCGACTATCTGCGCAAATAACTTATTGAAACTGTCATAGTTGAATGCTTTCGGTCATCACTCAGGTCCGATAGCCGAAGATTATCTCCTCTCATTAAAAAAATCAATACACACTCGAAAATCAATAAACGACTGGGTTATCATAATTCGGTCGAGGCTTACAAAAGAAGGATAATCCCCACTTATCATTACAATCAACAACTGTTTTGACCAAATGTACGTCAAAATATACAAATTGAATCAGAAATTTAAAAAGGGAAAAGTAGCATAGGAAAAATTGACGCGAGGAAAATTTGGGGAGGAACAAATCGGAGATTTCTCGGGGAAGAAAAATCGGCGGAAAAATGTCGAGGAAAATAAGACGGGCCACCATAATTAATTGTTGATTAATTTTCACCTGTAGGTGATCGCGTTCCCATTTATTCTGCTCTTGGAACAACTCCCTCTCCTTAATGAGCGCCTGTTCCCTGATCCTCAGTCGCGTTTCAGTTTCATTATACAATTCAGTATTCCTCTGGAATTGAAGTGACAATTCAGATTTTTCAGACTTTAAATTATGAGCTGCAATCGCTAATCCCTTTCTTTCAGTTTCCAACAACTCTTGTTGGGAGTTCAACTGTTCTCTGAGTCCTGCAATAAGTACAACCTTTCAGGGGGATCCAAACACATTCAGAGCAACAGCTGGATGATGAATTAATTACCTTGTAATTGCTCCTCTAGCTTCATTAGATCCCTCTCTTTTTTAGTGATTAGATCAGTCTCTTTGGATTTTAATTGATCCGAGATATTTTGAAAATTATCGAAAATCTCTTTGGAATTATTTAGTATTAATTCTAGACTAGTTTTGTTCGACTCCATGAAGTCGACAGCCTTTCGCTCTAATTGTTTGGCACGTGATATGTTCTCTATTGTCTCTGAATGCTCGTTCTGGAGCAGTGTTAATTGGTCTTTATGTCTTGCATGCATTTCGTTGATTATTTCTTTATATTCTTCCTAGGGAAAAAAAATCTTCCTTTCCTTCAAATACTCGATGCTTACATGCACGAAAAAATTCAATAGAAAAACCTGTCGAATTCGTTAGAAAATTCTATTGAATTTCTATCAAACTTTCTACTAGTTTTTGGCTGATTCTATTGACATGTTCAGTAGAAAACGTATAATAGAAAAAGTCAACAGAATTCGATTTTTCTATATCACTCATTCTTTTCATATATTTTCTATAGAATTTGCTCGACTCAAATTTTCTAAGTTTTTTTCACTCTATTTTTCTGTTCTTCTCATCAAGAAAATCAAACGAAAAAACTTGGAAAATTTGAGCTAAGGAAATTCTATAGAAAATATCTCAAAAGAACAAGTTATATAGAAAAATTGAATTCTATTGACTTTTTCTACTGAATATTTTCTATTGAACATTTCAATAGAATCGGTCAAAAACTAATAGAACAGTTCAATAGAAATTCAATAGAATTTTCTAACGAATTCGATAGGTTTTTCTCTTAAATTTTTTCGTCTGTGTAATTCAGTAGCGAAGTGGTAAAACGGTTTAAGTCGACTCATCTCCCAGTTTCGTTTTTGAGGAATATTTCCGAATCTAAGGGAGATAGCGAAATTCTCGTGATTACATTTGTTGTAGCACTCAATCGTCTCTACAAAAAAGGTTATAACAAGAATTTTACTATCTTCCTTAGATTTTGAGGTATTCATTGAAAACTGGTCGATAGTCAAAATTGACTTGTATTGTTTTACCACTTCGCTACTGAATTGAATAGTCTAGCATGTATTCACCTTGAGATTGCGAATCTGTTCTCTGAATAATGCCTCCATTTGATTCTTCTCATCCCCCAATTTTTCAATTTTCTTCTCATAATCTTTCTCCAATGTTTCAGTATCCTCTCGCAATTTTGTCTCGAGCCTCTCCATTGACGAGCGCATGAAATGCATCTGTGTTCTGCCACCAAAAAAACAATAAACAGAATAAATAATTGAAGTAATGGTACCCAGACATTAATTAATGCATTAAATACTCGTGTGACTCCTCGAGAATCTTAATCTCTCTCTCATGTTTCTCCTTCAAAATATCCACTATGTTCTCCAAGTTCTGCTTTTCCAATTCTAGTTTATTGATTAAACCCTCAGACTCTATTGGAATGCTTTCCCTCAATTTATCTTCCTTCGTCATACCAAATTCTTCGTTTTCTGAGTGGAAATTTGGTAATGAGTCCACTGGTTCCTTTGCAAGTGCCTTAGCAAAAAAATTAATTTAATTTTTTTAGTGACTTTCAGTGAATTTTATAATTAGAGAAATTATTATAATTGAGGATAATACTATCGCAGAAATTCTTCAGCTTAAAACCTCCAAGTTTTCTGTTTGATTTTTTTAATGAAGAAAGAAGAAAAGGAGAGCGAAAAAAAAACAAAATTCAAGAGCTGAAAATTGGAAAATTCAGAAACATGAAATTCTATTGATTTTCTCTATTGTACTAGTCTGTTCACCTGAATGTAGTGATCGATTTTCGCCTGCTGCATTTTAATTTCCATGTCGAGGGCAGCCTGTCTGTCCATCTGTTTCCTCACGAGCATATTAAACATCCTCTCCTGTTCGTTGAACTGACCCTTCTGACGATTTATGATAGTCTGCAAGTGTTCAGATTGCTGGGACAGAACTGCGGCAGCTCGGAGCTCGTGCTCTTGTTGCTGGAGGGTAATTAGTGCTGCCTGCTGCTCAAACTGCACTGCAGTTAATTGAGAGATTTCAGTATGGGGAAATGTTCTTTTATCAGATTGAAGTACCAAACTTTGTTGGGGAGTTTCTGCTCCTTGGGGCTTTATTTCAGACTTATCAGACCTCTTGGAACCCCCCAACCACTCCGGTAAGTCGTCTTGGGGGTCAGGAGGCTGAGTTTTTCTCTCCACAGGTTCTAATTTTTTCTGTAAACAAGTGAGAAATTGCTCTTGTATATGAGGTATTCCATGCCAAATGAGTCAACGGCTCACCCTCACCCTCTTGAAAATTGATGGCGATTTTTTCTACGATTAGGGGGCCTCAAAAACTATCTCTCAAATTTTTTCAAATTTTTTTGACAGCCCAGTTCGGAAATATGATTTTTTTCAAATTGTTCCATTTTTTTACAATAACTCGAGTTCTACTCATCCGATTTCGATTTATTAGGGGGCAAAATTTTCCATTTTTCAGCACCTCTAGGATTTTTTTTTATTTTTTCCAATCTTTAAATGTTCAAAATAACGAATTTTCGAGAAAAAAAGTTGCAAAACTTGAATTTTGCTAATTACGTCACGGTCGATTGTTTTATTTATTTTTTTCACTAATTCTTAAATTTTTGTTTTGATTATAGGAATTACTGAAAAAAAATAATTAATTAAATACTAAAAAAATTAAGTAATTAGCCAAATTCAAGTCAATAGAATTCAAATTGAATTCTATTGACTTTTTCTACTAGATATTTACCATTGAACATTTCAATAGAATCGGCCAAAAACTAATAGAACAGTTCACTAGAAATTCAATAGAATTTTCTAGCGAATTCGATAAGTTTTTCTATTAAATTTTTTCGTCCGTGTAATCTTCAATATCTCGACATCGGCAGAGTGAAATGAGAGCTCACTAGTTCAAATCGCATTGCTGAGTGAGAAGACATTGAAGATTTATTAAAGTGTACTTCGCTTCCCCGTAAATTAAAAAAAACAGGGAGAGATGATTGAATGTTACATTAATTACCTCAGGTATTTGAGGCTCCTGAGGTGTGTTAGACGATGCCAGGAGCCCCAGAGGGTCATCAACAGGCGTGGACTTGCCTCTCCCCCTCCTAGGCTCTCTGGAACTAGAAGAAGTTAGAGTAAATCCCCCGGAACTTGATTTGCCCAGTTGATCCCTCTCCAGGAGATTCGGCATTGATTCAGAGAATTTCTCCGCAGTTTCGTTGGTCTTCTTTGTGGAATTTTTGGAAATGTCCTTCAGGGAGCTTGCTCGAGACCTCGAGCCGAACAGATCCTCCATCAGTGACGATTTTTTAGTCCTGTCAGGCATTTTTACCTCTGGAATTTCAGCCTTGGGGGGCTCGAAGGGCTCTAAAGACCTCGGAGGATCATTCGTACTCAATTTCTCTGAATGTTTTTCGAGGAAAATATCCTTTTGCGGAGGCTTCGCTGACACTGATGACTCAGAAAACGCCGGAGCATTGGTTGACAGCCCTCTGGACTCAGCTGACTCGATTTTGAATAAATCGGCGACTTTAGTCGACTTTGAATCACGCAAAAGGGGTTTGGAATTTTTTGCTGAGTCCATTCCCTCGCTGAGGAGGTCATCCAATAGCGATTCATCCTCGAAATCTGCGTGAATCATACGAAGGAATTTCGATACTTTTAATTTACAAGGGGAAAATTGAACTGATAATTAATTTAATAATTGAAGGAAGTGATTTTGACGACCGAAATTTTTCCATTTCAAAAGAAATTATTTGTAAAAGTAACTTGATGTTTAAATTATTCCATTATTTCATGTATGAAAAAATTCAATAGAAAACCTGAGGAATTCGCTAGAAAATTCTATTGGAATTCTATTGAAAAATTCTTTTTGTTTTTTTGCGTTGATTCTGTTAGATATTCGATAAGAAAAAGTCAATGGGTTTCGAATTTCTGTTGGAATTTTTCTCGTGAGATTTTTTCTATTAGAATTATTGGGCACAAATTTTCCAAATTTTTTCTGCTGGATTTTGTTTTATTTTGCATTGCAGAATCCGAGTGGAAAAAAGTTGGAAAATTGATGCCCAAGCATTCTTATAGAAAAAAAATTCAAGAGAAAAATTCAAACAGCAATTTGAAATCTAGGGGAGGTTGGGGTAAAACGGACACTTTTGACTTTTTTAAAAATGTTAATAAGGGGTTGAAATGTTGATAAAATTCAATAATTTTCTTTCAATAGAAAGAACAATTCTTTCCCTTTGTGACAAGCCTAAACTGAGCTCAATTGATAAATTTGTTTCTGAGTTATGAATAATTTTAAAAAAGTTCAAAGTGTCCGTTTTACCCCGCCCTCCCCTACTGACTTTTTCTTATCGAATATCCAATAAAATCAGCGCAAAAAACAAACAGAATTTTTCAATAGAATTCCAATAGAATTTTCTAGCGAATTCGCCATGTTTTCTATTGAAGTTGTTCACGCGTGTTCTTTTAATGTCCTGATAAAAAAAATAATTCATTGATATTTGATCTAAATAATTAACTAAAGTTGTCATTTTCAATGAAATGTCATTTTTAATTATTTATTCAATATTAACTTATTATTTCTATTAATTAGTTGTCATTTTTAATTCTAATAAATAATCCATAATTATTCTTAATAAAATAAACAGATACCTTGGAAAGCAACTTTTTTCTGAGTTTCCCTCCCTCGACTTTTAGCTTCAGCCGAATTTTTATTCCTCGTTGAGCCACCGAATAAATCACTCTCCAAATCATCGAAATCCTCGACCATTCTCGCCACTTCGTCGATACCAACGTCGGACCCTTTATCCGAATCATCTGCCATCTCCAATTTCTCAGAAAAAAATCCCTAATCGATCAAAAACAACTCTTCATTTGATTTACTCCAAAAAGCATTCGTATTAAGGATGTACCACACCCTTTTCGCCAAAATTCACGTTTTTTGAATTTTTTTGATAAATTATTGATCGGATTGACGTGAAAAAATATATCGTTTTTGCGTTTTATCATTATTGACTGACTCACGAAGTTTCTTGGTAGTGCAATAATTTTCCTGCGTTTTTTCTAAAACTTTTCAGAAATTCTAAAACTTCATAAAAAATGCAGGAAAATTATTGCACGAACATGAAATTTCGTGAGTCATTAAGTAATGATAAAACGCAAAGACGGTATATTTTTTCACGTCAATGCGATCAATAATTTACCAAAAAAATTCAAAAACCGTGAATTTTGGCGAAAAGGGTGTAATACATCTTTAAAGGTCCCAGAGCCAATGAAGTTGTATACGGAAATCAGCTGGTCAGTTCCCATGGCAACCCCCTCCCCCATCGCTCCAGTTCTCCATATGACGTGTTAAACTCATGTCGAGAGTGTTTTAAAAAGCTGCAAAAAATCGATAAAAAATGGCAAAAATATCGTTTTCGCCCAGAGCCCACTGCAAAATTATCCTTCACGCTGCGAAATACCCACATTGCGCCATAAACGGATTACTATTAGCGAAAGAGAAGAAGGGGGAGGGTAAATCCGGTGATTTACATGTCGAGGATGCTATTCCCCTCTTTCATCAGTGTCTGCATGTCTCGCCCATGTCCGAAATAGCATTGGGACTAGTGAGTATTGAAAAGTGTCTCCTTAATTATTGTCGATTTGCATCATAACTCTGGAGTCATTCGTTTTGGAGTGGATTCATAACCTCAAAGTTTTGATTAATTGTTTGTGAATAGGTCGATCAGTTCGCCACGCAGAATGGAATGGTCATCGCTGGGTATTACTTGGCTAATGAGCTTCTGAACGATCTGAGGTAATTTTTAATTGATTGTATTTGGAGCTGATTTTGGCAGTAGAAGGCTTCGGACTTTTGATGAAGTGTAGGGGAGGGTAGGGTAAAACGGACACT
Organism: Diachasma alloeum; assembly: GCF_001412515.2. Classification (NCBI taxonomy): domain Eukaryota; kingdom Metazoa; phylum Arthropoda; class Insecta; order Hymenoptera; family Braconidae; genus Diachasma; species Diachasma alloeum. The sequence continues at coordinate 341,103 of NW_021680408.1, read as the reverse complement.
TTTGACTTTTTTTGAAATGTTTGTGACGTGTTGAATTGTTCATGAAATGGAATAATTTTATTTTTTAATTGAAAAACAATGATTCCTCTTTGTGATGAGCTTGGACAGAGTTCAATTGATAAATCTGTTTCTGAGTTATGAATATTTTTAAAAAAGTCAAAAGTGTCCATTTTACCCTACCCTCCCCTACAGACAAATTTTTATTATTATTTATTTATCCATATATAGCGGATTGGGCTTTTTGCAAATGTTCTCATAGGGGAGGGTGGGGTAAAATGAACACTTCACTTTTTTAAAAATATTCATAACTCATAAATATATTTATCAATTGAGCTCAGTCTAGGCTCACCACAAGGGGGAAGAATTGCCCTTTTTATTGAAATTTTTTTATTGAGAAAAATGATACAATTTCATTAACAATTCCGTAAGGCATTAGCATTTGAAAAAAAGTAAAAAATGTCCATTTTACCCCATTGTCCCCTAATTATAATAATGAAAAAATCGTATAGAAATTTTCTATACGGATGTTTTTTATGCAAATTATTTCGATACGATTTCTACAGGTTTGATCCTATACGACCCACTGCCACATGTATAGAAACATTTCGTATGGAGTTGCGACATTTCTCTACATTGAGAGAAAGACAGACATATTGTCAAACAAGTCTTGTTTGGGCCAACAAAATCGCTAGTTGAAAATTGCCAAAAAAGAATTTGTTTGGTTCGAATTTGAAAGTCTCAAACATGAATAATTGCTCTGCTTTCGACAGCAACGAAATATTTGGCTCAAGAGGCGGATAATTCACACCAGACGGTGCCTTTTCAGGATGAAAATATCTCATATAGAGGAAAATTTATCAACAAAAATTTTATCCCTAAGTTACAAGATTGCTATCATATCATTATTATTGTTTCATTTAAGGGTTCATTTGTTGTCTGTGATTATTAGACAGCCGACACGAAAAACTACTATCCCTTGTTTCGCATAAAACAAAGATTTTTAGAAATGACATTTTTTGCGTGTACAAAGAATGCAATTTTTTTTGAACTACTAAATCTATTTTGGCGACAAAAATTTTTCATTCCGGCGCACTCTCTGCATGTTTGGCATAAAAAAACCTTTTTTGATAATTTTCAAAAACTATTTTCTTGGCACAAGTAAGACTTGTTTGACGACTTGTCGTTTTTCTCTCAGTGTACGGTTTTCTCTGGAGCGTTTAGACATCTTTCGTATGAAAACAAAAATGTATGTAAACATTTATGCATGGAAATAATTTTTACAGAAAATATTCGTATGGAAATATCCGAATAACATATACAGAAAGCCTATAGAATTTCTATACGATTTTTTCATACGTGTAATAGCTCAAGGACGTTGAAATCATTTGTAGGAGCCAGTGTCCGACACAATACACCTCGAAATACTTTAAGATCACATATAAAAACTTTATATTTACCTATCAGTATCCCGGGAAAATTGGAGTTGCTATATTAGCTAATTACCAAAAATTTTATTGGAGAGTCACTTCGGAGTTAATTAATGAGTGTGAAACTTTGGGAATTTCAGTACAGACAAACCTGCCCACAGAATAGCTGATAAAATAGCTGACCACTTCGGGAATGCAGTGATAGCTGTGGTAAATATTCTTGTTCATCCCTATTGATAGAAAATAACACTCCAATCTTGGGATAATCAACAATTAATGACGTTATTTACATAAAAATAGAAATATTCTCCATTCAAAAACAGGATCAATCTCAAAATTCATGAATTCATCGTTCTCATCTTTTATTTTCAACAGATAGACAACCGAGAGTTCAGCCATAATATGAGCACGAATCTCCTGCGAGTCTCTCAGTTCCAGGATGGAAAGTGGAAACTCCAGGATAAAGCAGAGTAAATAATCATTCTCACTGTTCCATCTGAATAAAATTCTCTCTTCTCATCTGGAATTAACCTTGTGCAACGAATAAATGTTTCAGCATTATTTACGAGGGTGGGGAAGCAATAGTAGGAGCACTGGAGTCCCTCCTGCGAGAAGAGCGATATCAACAGCTAATCGACTTCGACAATCACCTGGACAATATATCTCTAGACTGGCACAACAGCGAGCTCAACAAAATAATTAAAAAAACAGTTTCAGTCCAATGATAGATAAATCACCACAACAGACATTCCAAAGGAAAACTCTACGGTTCGTTAGTCCAAATCAATTGAATTCTATGTACATAAAATTAAAAGCATTTTTAACACTCAAAAATTACATTAACAGCATTTCACCATTGCAATATCTATTCTTCAGGATTAATTCGGGATAAGAAACATTCAAAGTCATGAAAAAAAGGAAAAACCCATTTTTATTCTTTCCACGCATTTAAGAGTCCCCTCGTATTTACGAAAATACATGATTCAGCATGAATACAAACAGAACAATGGAACAATTTCACACAATTTTCTTTTTCCTTGTTAGAACATAAGCTTCATTGATAAATACATGGTTCCGTGGAAAAATATGACATATTGTTCGTTAACATTTCTCAGTATGCACCGAGACATTGAAAAATATTCATCTCTCCTTTCAATACTTGTCAATAAACCCTCACGACACATTTCATCGTGTTCCTCCAACATTTCAGGGAAAAATAAATAGATTGACTTGTTTTTACAAGCAATTGCTCGATGCAGGGCATAAAAAAACCACGGCATATTCACTATTAATTTATAACAATTGCAATTGTTCCTTCGATGAATAAATAACACTGTTAAAATATTCTCTTGAGTCGTTATTTTCACTAGCAAAAGTGAATAAATCTGTTCATTAATTTTTTTTTATTTGACATGAACATTTAATTGGTTTAAGAAAAATTAGAACAGTGTCATCTTCATCTCAACTATTTTCGTAAGCATTTGCTTCATAAGTATTGACTCACGATCAACAACAGCCTGATATTAATTCTCTTATGTTTCCGAAGATCTAAATCGCGATATCTGATATGCAATGAGAATTTTTCGCACTGATATACGTGAAAATATCTAGTGAATGATTTGACATGATCACTGCACGTCGCAGGACACTTCAGATGTATCAAAAATATCAATCACATCTGGTCCAGCCAACCATAAATTAACATCGCGTTTTTAAATTTATTTATTATCTCGAAACAGGTACTCCAATCAAATTGGAACCACTGGAACTCGAGAATCTTACGTTACACAGCCTTTATGATATTGCACAGTGGTTTTATGGTAATGGATGATCCCAATATCATTGAACACGTTTTGAATCCACGAATAATATTAATTTTTGTGGAAATAATTGATTTTTAAGGGCGAATGAGTCTAGATGGCCAAAGTAAATTACGAATAATGCTTGGTGATAGTGGGACTGGATCTTTAGGCGCATATGGAGAACATCATCGATAATTTAATAATGGAAAAGACAAAATGACGAGGAATATGATCAAGAATTCATTCCTCAGTGTTTTTTAATTTTGAGGAGATGATGAGTCACAAATAAAAAAGTTCTGGTAAAAAAATATGTTCTGAAAAATTGGAATTTCATGAAGAAATTGGAGACATTGGAGTTGCTGAAAGAATTTACGTAAATTAGAATAGTTTCAATTAGAAATGTGTGATGAAAAATTCACAATTCCCTTGAATTTTTAATTAATAATGAATTATGAAATTCAGTAGCAAAACTAACTCATTTGTCAAAGAATTTAAACTTCAAAAGTGCCTTCCCTTCAATTTCCACTGAATAATTGACCTGAAATGACAATTAGTAAACATTCACACAAAAAAACCTAAACGTAAATTACGTTTAAGAAGTCGTCTTTTACGCTTGAAGCTGAAGCGTAAATTACGCTCAAAATCGCACGTAAATTACGATTACATAAACGTAATTAGCGACGATTAAATTACGACGATTATAAATCGTAATTTACGACAATTATAAACGTAAATTACGCTTTCATAAACGTAATTTACGATTTCGCAATCGTAAATTACGCTCAAAATCGTCGTAAATTACGATGATTTTTTCGTATTTTTGATAAACGTAATTGACGTTTTAATAAACGTAAAATACGCTTTGTTGAGGCGTAATTAACGTTTTTATTTTGACCGTAGAATACGCTTTTTAAAGCCTAAATTGCGATTTTCGTGACGGAAAAAAAGCGACTAGACATCATATTGACGTTAAGTGTAAATGACGTTTATCAAAACGCAATTTACGTTTAGGTTTTTCTGTGCGTGGGAATTATAGTTGAATGAATTTTCCATGTGCGCCAAAATCGTACCACAACAATGACGATGATATGCCCTTCTCCATCCACATAATCATGTCCCTCCAATTACTCAATAGCACCCTAATCCCTAATCGACTCAATCAACGAATTACCCCTTAACAATCGGGCCCTCCACTCCCCTTTCCACGAATAAAAAACCCCCGATAATGTCTCCGCATTCCCGTAAATTAATCAAATACTATGACTACGCTCAACAATTTTCCTAATGTCATTACGTGGGAAACAACCACCGCCTGCACATCAAATGTGACTCAAATATGTTAATAACATTATAATAATTAATACGTTCTGTTTCGAGGCGAAGAAACTATTCGCCAAGCTTGACACGACTTACTATCGATTTATGCATCTATATAAATAGAATGTCTATCCAGTATCCCCTGAGGAGGGGTCACAAACAGTCATACTAACACAATTGAAATGATAACACGGACGAAAAAATTTAATAGAAAAACCTATCGAATTCGTTAGAAAATTCTATTGAATTTCTATTGAACCATTCTATTAGTTTTTGGCCTATTCTATTAAAATGTTCAAAAGAAAATAATCAATAGCAAAAGTCAATAGAATTCAATTTTTCTATATAACTTATTCTTTTGAGATATTTTCTATAGAATTTCCTCGGCTCAAATTTTCCAAGTTTTTTCGTTTAATTTTCTTGATGAGAAGAAAAGAAAAATAGAGTGAAAAAAACTTGGAAAATTTGAGTCGAGCAAATTCTATAGAAAATATATGAAGAGAATAAGTTATACAGAAAAATCGAATTCTGTTGACTTTCTCTATTGAATGTTTTCTGTCGAACATGTCAGTAGAATCAGCCAAAAACTAATAGAAAGTTTAATAGAAATTCAATAGAATTTTCCAACGAACTCGATAGGTTTTTCTATTAAATTTTTTCGTGCGTGAAATGATGGTAATTAAGGGTGCTTGAGATTATAATCGTGTCGCAGATACGTAATTCTCTTTCATTTCGATGAATGCACCCGGAAAAATGATTTATTCAAATGAAATAAATTTATTTGGAGTGAATGGATCATTCGTAATTATATTTTCGAAATAAATACGAGTTTATTGCTTTCCAGTTGAAATTTTGCTGAAGCAAATTGAAAAAAATTCGAATAGCTATGTTTAATTCATTCAAATCCACCATTTCTCCGAGTAAATGCCCATTTTTAATGGCAATAACCATCGATTTCTTCGCGATTTGTTCAACGCATTGTGCCGAGTGCTATAGCGCAATAATAGTCTAGCGGGGAACTTAGTCATTAGTCGTATGTACAGTTTCTTCTTCTTCAACAGTTATAAAATTTCTACAAACCCTCTTTATGTTTAGTTTATCTGGTATTCGGGCATAACAACTTGGCGGTATTGCTTCTAATGCTGTCATTCAATGAACCAACAATCATTTGGACGGTCTTATATTAAAAAGCAATTTTTTCGGTTTTTTTTACAAATTAATTCGTCGATTATTATTCTTATGGCTGTAGTTATGCTAGTGGTAACGCTGGTAGCGGGCTTTGTTTAGTTTCTGCATCTTTTGTGAGATAAGAGATGAGAAGGCGCGTGCGTAGCACGCGCGACCGATCTCGTATAACGCAAAAAACAAAACAAAATTCAAATTTGTTTTTACAAATTTTAGAAAGTTTCTATTCTGCGGCAAAAAACAGCAAAAGTCCTTGGATATCCCCAAATAGCATGGAATTAAGGGGAGAATACTATGAGTTTTAAAAGTCGCGAACGATTTCTCATACATTGAAGATCGATTATATATCTCTAAAAGTGAATAATTAGTGCGAAGAAATAAATTTTGTACCATTATTGATTGATAAATTATTTGTTTCTGCTTTCACTTTCATTTCTCATTACTATCGCAATGAAAACTACATTTGGTATTATTATTCATTACGAAAAAAATCATAATTCAATTTTTTAAATTAACCATTGACATGGTAATGAAATATTAATAATGGAAATTATTTTCCTGCCGATCTCTGTTCTAGCCATTTATAATCGATCTTATGAGAACGTCTGAGAAATCTCTCGCGACTTTTGAAATTTATAGTAGTCTCCCCTTAAAGAAAAATCAATTGACTTGAATTTGATGTTTCATCGATTGTCGATAAATCTTTGAGAAATTAAAGCGAACCTGAAGGAAAATCTACGAAAAATAATTTCCGAAGCTGTCATAGTGCTATGACATCGAGGAGCTGGATTCAGGTTGCGCCGGTAGCTGGGGGGTCTGTCGGGAGGTGCGTCGTGGCCAGTGCTGGGGTGACGCTGGTGGAGTTGTCCTGGGGGTTGCCGGTGCCGAGCCGGCCATGACCCGCCAGGTACTTCCCACTGCTCCAGATCGTCCTACTGTGTTGAGACTCATACTGCTACTGCTACTGCAAGCAACTGCCGCGGATAAATCCACCCTCGACACCGCTCTGGAAACAATAGTGCATTGAATTTTTTTTTTAGTCCATTGTCAGGTGTCATTGTTGGTTTCCTCGTTCTCAGGGACATTGTGTTTAGATTTTTCTTTTTTATATTTTTTTCACTGTTATTTGGGTTGAAAGAGGGCATTCTCTCAGCGGTTTATAGACATCTTTAAGATATTGAGATTTAATTACGTATTATAAATATTTCGATTTAATTGAGTCAACTGAATAATTAATTATTGATTATTAATTCAGTAGTGAAGTAAACGAAGATAAGTCGACTCATCTCCCAGTTGAGTTTTTGCGGAATATTTCCAAATCTAAGGGAGATAGCGAAATTTTCGTAATCACATTTGTTGTAGCAGTCAATCGGCTTCACAAAAAAGGTTTTAACAAAAATTTTGCCATCTCCCTTAGATTCCGAGATATTGTTTGAAAACTGGTCAATAGTCACAATTGACTTAACTCCTTTTACCATTTCGCGACTGAATTAAAGTGAATGAGAGGAAAAGAGCGATGAATACAAGATGGTGTGATTTAAAAACTATACAAACACACTGGGGTGGTTTATCACCCCGCCATTTTGTCTGAATCAAATTCACTTAGTTAATAACTAATTGATTAAAATTCAGAAAAGACTTTTCAGTTTCATTCAATCAATTTTGACTGGCAAACTAGATGGTGAGGGCATATATACATTTGGGAACAATCCCGCAATCATTTATATCTTGACAATTGATCAATGTTTCCCCTAGAAGATATTTTCGCAATAATCTACAATTCCTTGTTAAATTTGATCCGTCAAATTTATCGACGAACGTTTATTGAAAATTTAACAAATGGTTGTCGAATGAAATCGAAAAATCTTTTTCTGAATTTCTATTAAATAGTTGTTAAATTTCACCAACTAGTAATAATTTTCTCCGTGATAATTTAATGAAAAAACTACGATTTTTTCCAATTCTGCAGGTAGAAAATAAAAAAATCGAAGAAATGTCCATAAATTGAAGAACAAATCGCACGCGATAAGTTCTGATGTTGTGATGGTTTTGGGTCACACACTGAGAGCAAAACGACAAAATTGTCAAACAAGTCTCACTTGTGCCAAGAAAATATTTTTTTTTTAATTCTCAAAAAAGGATTTTTTTGTGCCAAATATGCAGAGAGTGCGCCGGAGTGATAAATTTTTGTCGCAAAAATAGATTTAGTAGTTCAAAAAAAATTGCATTCTCTGTACACGCAAGAAATGTCATTTCCAGCACTACTCCTTCGTTATTCGATACTCCCATACGTATTTTGCTCCCGAAAAATCTTTGTTTTATGCGAAACAAGGGATAGTAGTTTTTCGTTTCGGCTGTCTAATAATCACAAACAACAAATGAACCCTTAAATGAAACAATAATAATGATATGATAGCAATCTTGTAACTTAAGGATAAAATATTTGTTGATAAATTTTCCTCGATATGAGATATTTTTATCCTGAAAAGGCACCGTCTAGTGTGAATTATCCGCCTCTCGAGCCAAATATTTCGTTGCTGTCGAAAGCAAAACAATTATTCACGTTTGAGACTTTCAAATTCAAACCAAACAAATTCTTTTTTGGCAATTTTCAGCTAGCGATTTTGTTGGCCCAAACACGACTTGTTTGACAACGTGTTTGTTTTTCCCTCAGTGTAGTCCCAAAACCATCACAACAGATATTACAAAAACGTTCGAAAAAATGAATTTTTTGATACAATTTTTTTTTATTCTGTACCGTGAGGATGGCGCAGAGCCCGTGTAACTGTTAAATCCAGCAGGTCCACTTCTCGGCCTAATAGCCGAAACAACACTAGATGACCTTGGCATTGCTGGTGAGGGTGGGGCGGACGGTAAAAGACGAGGGGTCTGCGGGGGTGTGCGACCAGAGCCCGAGCTACCCGTACTACTCGTCGATGATTTTCTCCTCAATTGTCTGCGGGGTTAAGAATTTTTTTTTCAACAAACATCGAAAAAAAAAACTTAACACGAACTGAAAAAAAAAAGTAAAAATAAAGGAGTAAAAAAAATGATGCTCTCAGGGTCTCGTCCTTTCATCTACGTAAAGCTCGGGGAGTTTCCTCCCCCATTGCGATACCTCATCAGTGCTTTTTTCATCACTCTGACATGATCCTTTACCTTTTTGAGGGCTGCCGACACAAGCCAGTGGGGCACTGCCTTCCCATTGCGCATTTTCCCTCGCAAACCTCGCGCGCAAGTGCCAGAGTCTCGTAATTCCGGAGAGTGGCTCTACAAGCTTCTGCATCGGATGCAGTTAAAGCGAGCGAGGGAAAACGTTCTTTGAGTCTCTTACGTTCCTTAAGAAGAAAAATTTCAAATATTTTTTTGCGTTTTTTCGAGTGAAATCGTTGGGTTTTAATGAATCAACATTGGGGAAGAATTTGCGGTGAAAAAACAATAGTCATCAGTAATAAATTTAAAATCTAATAAGAATATTGTCATGTATGTAATTGAAAAATCACGTATTTCATCGATTTTCTTATAATTTTATGGGAAAAAATGATGAAAACTGAAAAATTCAGTTCCAATACAGAGGAAAATATTTTTCAATAATGATTTGTTGGAAATTCCAGTGAATTGCGAAATTTACGCCTTATTTTAAATTGAAGCTACACTGTTAGAACATTGCTCTTGAATTTTCAAGTAAAAAATCTTGAAATTTTCAACAACGAATATTCATTTTTTTAATTTTTAACGTGATTTGCCGCTAGGGGTTTGCCACTGGCCGTTGGCCGAAGGTCTTCAGCCTGGTATTTACAGAGATATTTAGTTGAATGTTATGATAATGTACCGTGTGCAATAGAGATTTCTTCTACATTGTAAAGTACATGGGATGAACAACGAATAATTTATATGGAATTTCCATTGATCTTGTTATTGATAAATCAGTCAATTTTCTTAAATATTCACTGAAATTTGATTTATCAGGTTCACACGACAATGAAAATTACTGAAAATCGTGAAAATTCAGGCAACTTCTTCTGAATTTTTAATCTCTTGAAAATTCCATGATCATTCATCATAAAAAACTTAATTTTATTGAATTTCCAAGATAAATCCGAAATTCCGTGAGCAATTTAGTTTGAAATTGAATTCAAGTTCCGAATAATGGCAATTAAAATGCATCTGTTACTTAAATTTCAAAAAATTTCCAACAGTGAATTTAGCTGGCATTTTCTCCCAAAATGAATCATCATTTCAGTAGCGAAGTGGTAAAACGGTTCAAGTCGACTCATCTCCCAGTTGAGTTTTTGAGGAATATTTCCGAATCTAAGAGAGCTAGCGAAATTTTCGTAATGACACTTGTTATAGCACTCAATCGGCTCTACAAAAAAGGTCATAACAACAATTTTGCTATCTCCCTTAGATTCCGAGCTATTCATTGAAAACTGGTCAATCGTCAAAATTGACTTGTACCGTTTTACCACTTCGCTACTGATTTCTTACCCCAACCCTTGAATTCCCCAGATATTTGAATTTTTACCTCCTGCAAACGAGTAGCCTCAAAGTCCTGCAATTGCTGTTGAAATCCAACATTTGGATTAGCAACAGTCCGACCTACTCTAACTACCTTGAGTGCCTCTTTCCACGAGAGATTCGTGATGCTCATGATATAGGCCACCGCAACTGTCACGCTCCTAGACATTCCAGCCAAGCTGTAAAATCGATTCCCATTTTAAATCTCCTCCGTTCCCCCTTTCCATCCCGTAATGAAAGAAAGCCAGAAAAAAAACAAACAAACAAAAATACACCAAATGATCAGAATGATTTATGCCCTCGATTACCAGTGTATGAGGACGTTTCCACCCCGGAGTCGTGCTGCATGGATAAAGTCATTGCAGAGGGGAAAGTATTGGGTCAAATTCTGATCGGGAGTATCAGCTGCCAGAATGCACAAGTAGTGTTTATCCTAAAAATACAAATGTTAATTTATTTGGGATATTTTTGGGGAGGACTTGCCGATTGGTTTTACTCACGGAATGAAGACGACGGGCTGCATCGTGGATGGCCAATATGTGGGTTATTTCGAATTCCTTCAATTGGGCCTCGTCCTTACTGTCTCGGTAGTTGCCTACGTAGAGGCCCGGCAACACCTTCAAATACAGTGGAAAAGAAATTCTGAATGCACGAAAAACTTTCAGAAAAACCTAGCGAATTTCGCTGGAAAATTTCTGTAGATTTGTATTGTATTTTCTATTGTTTTATATAGGCGTTTTTTTTAATGGAAATATTCAATGGATAATATTCTGTAGAATAAATCAATAGAATGAGATTTTTATGTAAAATATCCCACAAAAAAAAACTTAAACGTAAATTACGCTTAAAGTCGCCGGAAATTACGATTACATAAACGTAATTCGCGACGATTATGAGCGTAATTTTCGATTGCGAAGTCGTAAATTACGATTTATAATCGTCATAATTTACGACAATTATAAACGTAAATTACGTTTTCATAAACGTAAATTACGATGATTTTTTCGTATTTTTCTAGAGCGTTCCGTAATTTTTATCTGAATCTCGTGTGAAAAATTACGATACCGTCACTTAAATTTTCTGAGTCGATTCCGTTATCGGTGAGTGAATTGAGTTCCGTAATTTTTACTGAACCTTTCTCTCCGTGTAAAAACGCGTCCTACTATTGTCATAATATGTTTTATCGATTAGTAATGCCCGATAAATACAAAAAACATTACAATGCACCCGTTAATTCTGCAAATTCAGAAGTGATGGTGCAGTGGGTAAATAGGGACTACTCAATTGAGAGGTGATTCTCTCGAATAAAAATAAACTCTCAAACACGAGTCGATCGATGGGAAATAAAATGCTGGGGTGGTGAATCCCTTTATAACTCCGATTTGCATATAAATTCATTAGACCGTTTGATCGAATCACTCCGATAGAACAACACAAGCGGACGATTGGAATTGTCGAGTCGAATGGGAGATTTCCAATCAATCAGGAATTTCTCGACGAGTGCTGGATGTCGCGTCATTCAAATGATTCGTCCTCTTTCTCTGGGATTTTATCCTACGATTTTACTATTTTATCGTGAATTTGCACAACAATTAACGGCGATGACGAATATATTGACTTGTTGCAATTCATTCGAACGCTCCCTTCGACTGACTTTAAATGTACATCAGCAAACAATTGCCAAGTGCATTCGAACCAAAATGATTTGAATGTTTCAAATATTTCTCTACCAATTTCAGTTTTCAAAAAATAAAAAAAATATTATATTTTACTGAAAAGAATTATTATTATTTCAAATAATTGATTTTTCAGTTTTATAATTATTACATTTCATTATTATTATTACTATTATTATTATTATTATTATTATTATTATTATTATTATTATTATTGTTTTGAATTTATTTATTCTCATAAATTTTTTTTACATTAAAAAATAAAAAAATAAATAGACCAATTTCAATTTCTATTCACGCTTTTACTTCATTCCTGTACAGATGATGATGTCACGAGTCTAATATTCTCATTCAATCTTGCACTCCTAAATTAGAAAAGCCGCAGACATTCATCTTTATTCGTTAAATCTGTACTTCTGCGGCGGCCAAAGGAAAGAAGGCTTTTTTTATTTTAAATCGAAGAATGGCACTTGAGAAACTTAAGATCTGACCTGGATTACCAAGTGCAGTAACCCAATTCATCAAACAATTTTTTTTCCTTTATCGATACCGGAAATCTGGAAGTTCCACGCACGATATTTGCTTTATAATAACGAGGAAATAACTCTGATAAAATTGAGATAAACTTCGGAATTTATTAAAAAACTTTGAAACTCATGAGGCTTTTTTATGGGAAAATGAGGAAACTGAAAATTCTCGTTGCCGGGAAAATCCTTTATTTGTTTGTCATCAAAAATTTTCACGAGAAAGAATGGAGGGTGGCTGAGAGCACTTGTGAATTGCTTAGAGGATTTTGCCACGTACCCGAGGAACTGTTACACTCGTTTCTCATGTATTGCTCTCTTTGACCTGATTTTTTAGCACTTTTTCGCCTCGTAAAATCCTCGGCGCTCTCTTTGTCATGACTTTCAGTCTTTCATGAGAAACACTCGGTCTTGTGCTTGGGGATTTGGGGAAGTCGTCAATAAACCGTGGTGCCTCTTCACGCACGAAAAAATTTGATAAAAAAACTTGGCAAATTCGATTGGAAACATCTATTGAAAAATCTATTGATTAGTCTCTCCAAAATCTTTTTTCTCTTTTTACAACCACACGGAGAGAAATGTTCAGTAAAAATTACGGAACTCACAATTCGCTCACCGATTGCGGAATCGACTCAGAAAATTTAAGTGACGATATCGTAATTTTTCACAGGAGATTCAGATGAAAAAAACCGAACGCGCTGGAACAATTTCGTAATTTCTCCGGAATTACGGAAAAGATACGTAATTTTTATTGAATATTTCTCTCCGTGCATGTACGCATTATCCCACTACACGAGAAAAACAAACACGTTGTCAAACAAGTCTTGTTTGGGCCAACAAAATCGCTAGTTGAAAATTCCCAAAAAAGAATTTGTTTGATTCGAATTTGAAAGTCTCAAACATGAATAATTACTCTGCTTTCGACAGCAACGAAATATTTGGCTCAAGAGGCGGATAATTCACACCAGACGGTGCCTTTTCAGGATGAAAATATCTCATATAGAGGAAAATTTATCAACAAATATTTTATCCCTAAGTTACAAGATGGCTATCATATCATTATTATTGTTTCATTTAAGGGTTCATTTGTTGTCTGTGATTATTAGACAGCCGAAACGAAAAACTACTATCCCTTGTTTCGCATAAAACAAAGATTTTTTGGGAGCAAAATACGTATGGGAGTATCGAATAACGAAGGAGTAGTGCTAGAAATGACATTTCTTGCGTGTACAGAGAATGCAATTTTTTTTTAACTACTAAATCTATTTTTGCGATAAAAATTTTTCATTCCGGCGCACTCTCTGCATGTTTGGCACAAAAAAATCCTTTTTTGATAATTTTCAAAAACTATTTTTTTGGCACAAGTAAGACATGTTTGATAACTTTGTCGTTCTTCTCTCAGTGTAGGCACCACCAGCAGTTCGACGAGGTGCCTCATTCTTCCAGGTCATGGCGATCGATTCCCCGGTGACTGGACTTTGACGTTTCATAGGAAAAACCTGAGTGTTAGAGCCCCTTTTCCATATTGATCATCACCAACTCGAGCATTTCGATAATTGATTAGTGTTCTTGCCCCTGGTCTTGCGACTCCCACTGGGCATTAAAAATAATTCATCAACCCTGGAATATCAGCACCTCTGGTGTTACGTGGAGTTGACGGCTACGGATTAGGCCGCAGAGGTGTCAGTGTCAATTTCAAGGTACATGGATGTTTGATCAGCTCTGGTACCTCTGAGGTCTTACGAACACGAAACTGTCGTTTCCGTTTTCATCAGGATTGTGTCCAGGGGAAATTCGGGAGGACCGGTTCAATTTTCAGCGAACGTTCGTAGTCATTTTTTCTTGTTACGGAGTCTCCACCGGTAATTTGATTATGTGAAGGACCGTTGGCTCACTTTTGTCAATTATTTCCGTTCATTTTGACAAGGGTTACACCATTATTTCTACACTGATGAATAAATGTGGAGAATCAAACGATCAGTATAGGGGAGGTTGGGGTAAAACGGACACTTTTGACTTTTTTTTTATGTTAATGAGAGGTTGAAATGTTGATAAAATTTAATATTTTTTTTTCAATACAAAGAACACTTCTTTCCCTTTATGACGAGCCTAAACTGAGCTCAATTGATACATTTGTTTCTGAGTTATGAATAATTTTAAAAAAGTCTAAAGTGTCCATTTTACCCCACCCTCACGATGAGTTTTGAAATTGAAGCTTCCATTGAAAAATCGATGATTGTTCAACACGAAAAACCCAATTAACGAGAATTCTTTAGAATTTCACTAGAATCCCCACAGAATCTCCCGAGAATTCCAGTAGAATTTTCTAGCGAATTTGCTAAAGTTTTCTATTGAATGTTTTTCTAGCAGTGTACGGCGAGAAGGAATAACACGCCTACAGACGCTTCACTAGGTTGTAACAATAATAATTGGAAATCTCAAAATTGAATGAATCCTGAATGAAATTTGTCACCTCAGACAACTGGAACCAATGAGGAATAAGCGTGACAGATTTGCGAGATATCGATAGTTATCGACTTTAAGTGTATGTTCTTTTCAGAATAGGATCGTGCGATCGCAGCAGGACGAAATTTGGACAAGATCGCGTTATGCAGTAAAATCACTGCAATACGCAAGACATCATTCTCCGCATAGGAACGAAATAACAGAGAAACTGAAACAGCTATAGAAGAATTGACTCAAATCATTTGATGAATTCGAATGCGCTTGACAATCATTTTTCGCCATAACTTGAAGAGATAAATTAATCTAATCTCCCAAAAATATACTACAACCCCAGGATTTGACCCAACTTTCGTGACATATGGGGACAACTAAAGAATCTTGCGGTGATAAATCATCGATGGAGCGTCAGCCTGACCCTGGCAGTCAGCCAGAAAAAAACGGCGCCAAGAGCGCGCCAATAAAAACCTCAACTTGCAAAAAATGTTCCACAGCAAGTCAACAAGTCGCGAAATTTTGATAATGACTGCACATGCACTAATGAATCGTTCAGATAGAGATCATTAACGGGGTATGATTAACATTAATCCTGCCAGAAAATCAGAAGCGAAGCGGTAAACCGGGTCAAGTCGACTTCGACTATTGCCCAGTTTTTGACGAATATCTCGGAATCTAAAAGAGATAGAAAATTTTTTGTCATAACCTTTTCTGCAGAACCAATTGAGGGCTATAAAAAAGGTCATGAGAAAAATTTCGTTATCTCTCTTAGATTCCGAGATATTCATCAAAAACTGGCCAAAAGTCAGAATCGACTTGACCCGGTTTACCGATTCGCTACTGAAATCGCGATCATGAATAATAAAAATATTATCTCACCTTGTTCATACCATTCCCCATGGCTCGCCCGGGGTTTCCTTCCAGCGCTGTTAAGAATCTGTCGCCGATGTCCACGCGGTATACCCGCGATAACAATTAATCAATATCACGCTCAATGAGCCGCGTGGTTCATCGGTCTCCCTCATCCTTGTATTACGTTAGACACTTGTGACTTCACTTCGCAGGCATCACTGAATATTTTCAACTCAATTATCATGCACATCGTTTCGATTCGCTCAGGATTGTCTGCGGATGTCTCGGTTTAACTCATCACTCGACTCGTTGATCTCTAACGTCTGAAAAAAGGAACAGTATTTCGCATGCACCGAGAGGAGAAAATAGAAAGGACGGAAAATATTGTCATCGGGTAAATTCCCATGACAATTCCGAAAATTTTGAAAAAAAAAATCTTGTAGTTCAAAAATTGGAGACCTTGAACTGTTTCTAGCATTTTAAGCGTTTTCGGGCAAACGAACAATAAAAAAATTAATTTGCACTAGTTATTCGTTTTCAGATCTATATAATCAATCTTCAACGTATGAAAAGTCTCCCTCGAATAACCCACGACGTTTAAAACTCATAGTAGTCTCCCCTTAAGTCACTTTAGTCTTTAGTTGAGTTTTCCAGAAATATTTCCGAATTTAAAGGAGATAGTGAAATTTTTATAATAACCTTTTTCGTAGAGCGGATTGAGTGCTACTAAAAAGGTCATGAGAAAAATTCTGCTATCTCCCTTTTATTTCGAGATATTCATTGAAAACTGGCCTATACCCCAAATCGGCTTAAGGATGTATTACACCCTTTTCGCCAAAATTCACGTTTTTTTAATTTTTCTGGCAAATCGTTGATCGGATTGACGTGAAAAAATATACCGTTTTTGCGTTTTATCATTACGGACACTTTTGACTTTTTTTATGTTAATGAGAGGTTGAAATGTTGATAAAATTTAATTTTTTTTTTCAATACAAAAAACAATTCTTTCCCTTTGTGACGAGCCTAAACTGAGCTCAATTGATACATTTGTTTCTGAGTTATTAATTTATTAATTTTAAAAAAGTCTGAAGTGTCCGTTTTACCCTACCCTCACGATGAGTTTGGAAATTGAAGCTTCCATTGAAAAATCGATGATTGTTCAACACGAAAAACTCAATTAACGAGAATTCCCTAGAATTTCACTAGAATCCCCACAGAATCTCCCGAGAATTCCAGTAGAATTTTCTATCGGATTGACGTGAAAAAATATACCGTTTTTGCGTTTTATCATTACTTAATGACTCACGAAATTCCATGATCATGCAATCATTTTCCTGCGTTTTTTCTAAAACTTTTCGGAAATTTACAAAACTTTAGAAAAAATGCAGGAAAATGATTACACTACCATGAAACTTCGTGAGTCAGTTAATAACGATAAAACGCTAAAACGGTATATTATTTCGCGTCAATCCAATCAATAATTTGCCAGGAAAATGAACAAAACGTGAATTTTGGCCGAAATGGTGCACATCCTTAAACCGTTCGACCACTTCGCTACTGAATTAGTCCCTTTCTAGAACTGTTTTCCCAGCATGTCATCAATCATTGTCGAGTAATTTTTGTACACATTGTTTGGAAATGACTGAAATTTTTGGATGCGCATCAAGAAATAAACCAAGTTTAGTGATTAATACAGCCTTGAAATCAATGTGACAGAAACCACAGCCGTGACTTTGTCACTGGATAAACGGTCACGGACAGTAGCTCTAACGATTGATGACAAAAAACTGTTGCCACGTGGCGCTGGAATTTCTAATAGACCGCAATTTCAACTCGCAATAATAAACTAATAAAAAGTGGAAGAACTGTAAAGTGACACGATGTCACAATAAAACGAACTATTCCCTCGTCCCTCGGATCGATTTAATTCACTCAAATGAAGGAAATTATCGATGATTTTTTTTTTCTAATCTCAACCATCTCCCGGATTAAATGGATATTCCACATGGAATAGAGTATTACCCCTCGCTGTCAATCATGCCGGCTACACGAAGAAAATGAAATTGTGTCATCGATCCCCCGAATCGACTGCAGCAATAAAATGGAAAAATTCGCGGCATATTTTTGTCAACTCAGTTGTTATTTCCGAACTTTAAATACGTGAAGTTTACATGTGCTGTTGCGCACTCGTGTCTCATCGATTTTCCCGCGGAAAAACAAATGTAAACACCTGCTGTCTAGCGTGCCAAAAATTCTTCCCCGGCCCTTTGTTTCATATTTACGGGTTTGGTGAATGGCTTTGTTTGCGGGCCATCGGACACCTGAGTCATTCGATACGGGGGGTCACCAATGCGGTCATATCTGCGGCTATTTGTTCACGGGGGATTATGTTTTATTCACGCGTAATTGAAGCATTGAGGTCACATTGAGTTGATAAACAACGGGGCTGTTTCAAGGGAACAATGGGGCTTTTTTAATTCAGTGAGAGGTAGGAATTATGTCACGAATTTTATAAATAAATAAATAAATATAGATCTGAAAACGAATAATTAGTGCAAAAAACAATTTTTTTTATTGTTTGTTTGCCCGAAAACGCTTAAAATGTTGAAAACAGTCCAGAGCCTCCAATTTTTAATCTACAAAAGATTTTTTTTTTTAATTTTCGGAAAAATGTGCAGAACAACAATTTCGAGCCAGTTTTTTGAAATTCGACTCCTACACAGTTGATTTGTTTTTTTTTCATATAAAAAATTCACTATTTGTGTAAAAAAATACAAAAAAACAAATTTAGCCATGTAAGAGGCGAATTTAAAAAAAATAGCTCGTAATTGTTATTTCACATATTTTTCCGAAAATTTTGAGAAAAAAAAATCCTTCGTAGCTCAAAAATTGGAGATCCTGGACTGTTTTTGGCATTTTAAATGTTTTCGGGCAAACGAACAATAAAACTTTTTTTTTTTGCACTAATTATTCGTTTTCAGATCTATATAATTGGTCTTCAACGTATGAAAAGTCTCCCCTTAAATTGTTTGACCACTTCACAGAGTGACAATCAGGGATAGCCAATTTTGTAATATTTTATTACGGTTAAATATTGTAGTCATCAACTAGATAACATCACTCTTGAAATTTTTTGAGTACTTAAATATCATCAATTTAAAAATTCAAATTTTGAACTATTTTATCAACCAACAATCGAGGTAGGAAGATTTATGATTACTTGTGAAATCGAAAATCCCCTTTCAAGAAATTTGAATTATTCATTCAGCAGTAAATTTACAGTTTCATATCAACTATTTTTAAATATATCATTATTCGTAAAAAATCAGATTATTAATATTGTATTATTGTTGAAAAATTGAATCAACATATTTTAAAGTAGCTATTATTTATATATTTAGATATTTAGATTATTAAGATTATTTAGATTATTTAGATATTTTCAGTTTTTTAATTTTTCAATTAAATTGCATGGAAAAAAATTGAAAAAAATTCATACTTAGTCCAGTATTATCTAAATTAAATTTCGCAAAATATTGATATTTTTTCAAACATTTCCCTCTTATAAATAAATAATAAAACTTGTTTGCAAAACGGTGGATTATTTTTTATGAGGTGTCAAAAAAATTCTTGATTTTTTCACATCTAATGAAAAAAAAATCAGATTTTAATCTTTGATTACATTGAAAATGTTGATTGTCACATAAGACACTGGGTTAAACCCTGATTTTTAAACATTTCTTCTTTGAAAAACCAAAACGATAATTAAATTGAGAAAAAAATTAGAATTCCGAATCTAATCGAGTTTTCTGCAACTTTTTCGCAGTTTTCAATAATCTTTGAATTTACCGTAAGGGTAGAGCTACTTTAAACCTTCAATAAGGGTCAAATCCTTGTAATATTACAGAAATTTAATACTGATGGGGATCCCTGGTGACAATCAAGAGAAAACGCGCTGGGGTGATGCGTAACCCCATCCATGAGATGCTCAAATTACGCTCAATATTTTCTCAAAAATTGATAGAAATCGGGAAAATTCAGATGAATGTAATTTATAATTTCCAATTAATTGAGCATTCATGGTAATTTGGTCCTCAATATTCATGCATTTCCTTTTAATTTCCATTGAATTCTGTAGCGAAGCGGTAAACCGGTTTAAGTCAATTTAGACTATTGGTCAGTTTTTAACGAATATCTCGGAATCTAAGGAAGATAGTTATGTTCGTGTAATAACCTTTTTTGTAGCTCTTAATTCGCTCTACAAAAAATGTTATAATGACAATTCCGCTATTTCTCTTAGATTCGGAGATATTCCTCGAAAAACTCAGCGAAGAGCCAAGTCGACTTGACCCGGTTTACCGCTTCGCTACTGAATTAATCCCCCGATTCACCTAAAAAAATAACATTTTTACACCTGCGGTTATTCTGCTCATATGAAACGTCGTGACCACACACAGGGTGTGGCATAACTTATTTATTTAATGGAGCGCACAAGTCAATTGTCCCCCCGGGTCTCCCACATTGTGATTTACCGCCCAGTCGCGACAATAAATCCTCCCCTTTCAATCCTTTTTTTTCCGCGAACGGGACATTGAGTAACCTCTCTCCCATTTTTACTGAAACCCCGTTCTCCTTTCAAAGATATCTAAAGTGTCCCATTGAACGTGAAATGCAGATTGCCGGAGGGTGCACAAACGAACGAAACCCAGTGGATCCTCGAACTTCTTGAGCTCATCGAATAAAACAAACTTTGTTGCTTCGCAATACTCGGAGCTAATTGGATTCCACGCTCTCAAATTTGCATCACAAAGCTGTATGATTGAGTGAATTATATATTCAAAGAAATAGTAAAAATAGCCAGTGGTAGTATTATAAAAGTAATATGAGAGGAGTGAAGTAAATCTGTTTTACGGAATCGCAGCGAAAAATTAGGCTCTATAATGGAATGAATTGTCAAATTAAATTGCATTTGATTGCATGAAACATTTACTGCATAAATTCACCCAGAGAAACGATTTATTTGAATTAAATGCCTGGGTTTATTCAAATATCTCGTAATAATGAAAAAAAACTATTATTAGGGAAGAGTGGGGTAAAATGGACACTTTAGACTTTTGTTTCAATTACTCATAACTCAGAAACAAATTTATCAATTGAGCTCAGTTTAGGATCATCACAAAGGGAAAGAATTGTTCTCTGCAATGAAAAAAAAAAAATTAAATTTTATCAACATTTCAACCCGTCATTAACATTTTAAAAAAAGTCTAAAGTGTCCATTTTACCCCGACCTCCCCTATATTTCACTGAAAAGAATTATAATTATTTCAAATAATTGATTTTTCAGTTTTATAATTAGTTTTATCATTATAAAGCTTTTATCCACATTTAAACTTAATTTGCTAGGCATTTTCATTCACGAAAAATAAATATTTTGATGATACACGGAAATTCATTTTCTGGGAATGAAATCATTCATTGAAATAGAAACATGAGTTTGTGAATTACCCCAGCCTGAAGGGGAGAGAATGAGACGTGATTGATGATTGAATCTGTGGGTCCTACCCCAAGAATCCGTTGTTGGGTCTCCAGAGGCATCAACTGATCACAAAAAACCACAAAAAAATCGACTTCTCCAGCGAAACCGGCCGATTACTCTCTTCCGTTACAAAACACTTGGAGTTAAAAATAATCTCGCGGAAAAATGGAGTTGTATCGTTTTGATATCGCGCGTGATGGCGATTGTCACGACCAGTACGGGAAATACAGTCCGGCTCGAGTCGCGGTGGTGGACTCCTCGTGCCAACTCTTGTCAGTGGCCAGTGGGTGCCTGATTGAGGGTGGGAGGGTGAAGTAATGGTTAAAGTGAGACTTGCACGGTCCAGGTTTAGTCTCGTTCCGACTGCCACCTACGCAGGCGCCGCTCGATATCACTCCCCTCCGTTCTTGGGGGGTAGTTTGGGAATCTGGCGGACTGGGTCGACTGCAACTGGGGTACACTTACGATGCAACTCGGGTGGAGTGGATCGGGTTGATTTTACCGTTGGGCTGTGGGATAGAAAAATAATTGCCACAGGATATTATTTTTCTATCCTACACTGAGAGAAAAACACGTTGTCACACAAGTCTCGTTTGGGCCAACAAAATCGCTAGTTGAAAATTGCCAAAAATAGTATATTTCGTAACGAGTGCAAAATAGCATATTTCTTCACGAGTTACGAACAATATTTTTCATCACGCTGTGCGAAGAAGTAACTTTTTAGGCACGCCTCGCGTGCCTGAAACGTCCCTTTTCCACACATTGTGATGAAAAATATCGTTCGATACTCGTGGGAAAAGTGTTTTTGGCTCGTGGGAGGTTTATAGCACGAGCCGAAGGCGAGAGATTCTACACTGAGAGAAAAACAAACACGTTGTCAAACAAGTCTCGTTTGGGCCAACAAAATCGCTAGTTGAAAATTGCCAAAAATAGTATATTTCGTAACGAGTGCAAAATAGTATATTTCTTCACGAGTTACGAACAATATTTTTCATCACGCTGTGCGAAAAAGTAACTTTTTAGGCACGCTTCGCGTGCCTGAAACGTCCCTTTGCCACACATTGTGATGAAAAATATCGTTCGATACTCGTGGGAAAAGTGTTTTTGGCTCGTGGGAGGTTTATAGCACGAGCCGAAGGCGAGTGATATAATCCCACGCGCTAAAAAACATTTTTTCACGAGTCACGAACAATATTTTTCATCACAATGTGGCGGAAATTGGACTTTTAGGCACGCGGAGCGTGTCGAAAAGTTCACTTTCCGTCACAGCGTGATGAAAAGAATTTGTTTGGTTCGAATTTGAAAGTCTCGAACATGAATAATTGCTCTACTTTCGACAGCAACGAAATATTTGGCTCAATTCCCCTTCCTTACTTAATCGTAAAATTTTCTACATATGACTATGAAAACTATTGAACATTGCGGTTTTTAATTGAATTCGAATTCAGGACACTTGAAATTCGCATGCCACTGTTTTTTTAAATTTTACCTCTGGTTCATCAGAGTAAACATAATCATATATTAATAATTTATAAAGATCAATTAATGGATGTCACACCATCGAGTTGATCGAAATGAATTCTTCAACGAAACGTTTCCTGACGATACAAAAGTTTATTACATTTCAAATACATAAAAAGAGTTCCACAAAAATTATTCAATTTTATCCTTATCGTCACTCTTAATCCCTTTATCAGCTGAGGAGTAACAGATGAGAATTAATCCAAGAAGCACCAAGGACGTTCCACACCACCACAGCATCGATGTCGTCTCACCAAATGCGAGAAACCCCACCAGTGCCTTGAACAGTTTTCCAGTGATAGGCATATCAATCAATCATAATTACCGTTAAATTGTGAAGTCAATTTTTAACATGAATCTTAAAAATTTTCAATATTAAAGTAGCCATCAATTTTAAATTTAAATTTCGAAATATTATATCAACCAATAATTTAGGTAGGAAGATTGACGATTATTTGGATAATTGAAAATCAAGTACCTAAAGTTAGAATTAGCTTGTTAACTAAAAAAATTACATTTTAGTATTATCAAATATTTTATTCATCATCAATCGAAAAACTTAGCTAATAAATTCTATAATATTTTAAATATAGTTCAACTTTGAACAATATAAGGAAATAATCCTTTTTAATATTGTCAAAATCTAATATTATCGCCTATCCCTGCAGTTTTCCATAGATCAGAGTTACGGATGTTTAGCCATTTTCGGCAAATCTTATTTTTTCATGTTCAAGGAGAATTCTATAATTTTTTTGGCTGATAGAATATACGAAACTAACTTCTTTGATCTTAAAAAAAATTAATCGCAATAGTCTCGCCGGAAATAAATAAACAAATTTTTCCTTATAGGGGAGGTTGGGGTAAAACGGACACTTGACTTTTTTTTAAATGTTAATGAGGGGTTGAAACAAAGAACAATTATTTCCCTTTGTGACGAGCCTAAATTGAGCTCAATTGATAAATTTGTTTCTGAGTTATGAATAATTTAAAAAAGTCTAAAGTGTCCATTTTACCCCACCCTCTCCCACACGGCCTCTTATGCGATTTATGTTGAAATTGTGCAAAACTACTGAATCGAATGGCCAGAAAAAAATTTGGGGTACCCGCGCAAATGAGGAAATATTTGAAAGATTCTATCCCACATAAGCGCATGTTAGCGCATGCGTTTGGTGGATTTTGTCCACTCCATATCAAAATAATAAACGTGGCTTGGTGGGTTGAAATTTTTATCAAGATGAAGGGACTCACTTCGCCTCTCAGTTGAAAAAAAATCAACGTTTCTTGATTACTTGCGATTTTGAATAAACATCCTTAAAACGTCAGTGAGAGAAATAAAACGTGTCCTGAGTCAAACAGGTTCTATCATGCATTACTTCTATTTGTTTTATGCAATAAAATGTATTGTGAGTTGACGCCTCGTTGTGCATGTGCTCGGGCCTTTCACTCGCTCTGGGTGAGTTCTCGGAATTACATCACCCGGTATCAGCGCATAAAAATAAACCCGTAGCGCGTGATAACAATCGCTGTATTTTTTTTCCAACATAACAGTATTTTGTTCCTGCGTTCTATAATTTTCTTTATTGCTGGGGAACGTGGCATTGTCTAATCGTTAGTGACGGGACAACTCTCAATATTTTCTTTTCGTAGAATGCATTCACTTGCGCAGTAGGGAAATTTTAATTGGAAAGAAAAAGTTTAAAAATCTTTCAGTTCTTCAGGATTCGTTCAAAAATTTGAATCGCACGCAATTTCGAACTAATGGGTGCGCGCGATTGCGCCTTTAGGGGACTCTGGCCCCTCCCACTTCTCACATTCGACCAATGAGGGGCTTCGACTCCGGTTTTGTGACGTCATGACGACTGAAAAATTGCGCTCCGATTTGCTAATGTATCACGTGATTCACTAACCGAGCAGAAATAGTTGGTAGCAGCGCTGACCACCGTGGAAGGCAAGGATGATCCGCAACCTTGAAGACTCCTCACAAAAAAGGTGCAACCAGCTGTGTTGAAGAGAATCATGACTCCGAATAAAGTAATCTTGAGGAGTGCTAGTCCCTACAAAGTTGAGAAATAAAATTCAACGTGACTACTGGCAATTTTGTCGTAGAAATTTCCGGTTTTCAATTGGAAATTCAAGCGGAGACTGAATTTTCAGGTTTCTGGGGGTAATTACGGTCGAATGGAGCAATATTCTTTATGGGACATGGAATATTCTCGTCGAAATATTCAGAACATCTGAAATCGCGCTGTAATTTCATGACACAATGCAGCAATTTCGTGGACAATTAAAGATTGGTAGTCTCAAGAGAATGGATTGTATAGAAATAATTTTTTTAGTTAACAAAATTTTATAAAACGTGACGTACAACATAAAAAAATGAAATAAAGTATGCAATAAACCTGAAAATTCAAAAACATTTAACATTTTCAGCTGTTTTTTCTCGAGCGTTGAAGATCGATTACATGTGGCTGAAAACGAATAATTAGGGCGAAACAATTAATTGCTTATTGTTCGTGTACCCCGCACAGGCGTAAAATGTTAAAAATAGGCCAGCGTCTCCAATTTTTGAGCTACAGAGGTTTCATTTTCTTCCAAATTTTTGAGAAAATTTGTGCAATAATAATTACGAATTAGTTTTTTGGAACTCGACTCCTACGCAGCTAATTTCGTTTGTTTAAAATAAAAATTTGCGTCATTCATGTAAAATAGGCAGAAAAATTATCCTTAAAAAATTTAAAATATATATCGATTCTTTCAGAAACATTTTTCGGACTATTTTACGGGAATGGTGCAATTTTTTTAGTAAAAAAATAACGAAATTCGCTGTGTAGGAGTTGAATTTCAAAAAACTAATTCGCAATTGTTATTGCACGTATTTTTCAAAAAATTTCGAAAAAAAGAAACCTCTGAACGAGAAAAAATTAATTTTTTTGCACTAATTATTCATTTTTAGACATATAGGGGAGGTTGGGGTAAAATGGATACTTTTGACTTTTTTAAAAATATTAGTGACGGGTTGAAATATTAATAAAAATTGATCTTTTTTTTTAATACAAAGAACAATTATTTCCCTTTGTGATGAGCCTAAACTGAGCTTTATTGATACACTTGTTTCTGAGTTATGAATAATTTTTAAAAAGTCTAAAGTGTCTATTTTACCCTGCCCTCTCCTATGATCGATCTTCAATGGATGAGAGATCGCAATTCAATAGCCCGCGACTTTTAAAACTCACAGTAGTCTCCCTTAAAATTTTATAAAAGTGAAAATTTGAATACATGAGTTTCTCCCGCCACTCACCATCGATCCCATCTCCACACTCCCAGCCAGTTTTCCAAAGAGACTTCCCGTAGTCGCGAAAATCCCAGCGACGACGGACAAATGAGCCGAGCCCCCCCTCAGCCCCTTCATTGTCGCTCAAAACCTCGAGATATAAAATCCTGTTATCCCACCGGAATAAGAAACAAACTCAACGAGATGCACCGGTTCTTCCCGGACTATCAGCTAACCTCTCCAACACGCAACACAGATGTGAATTCACCTTGACGCAGTTGCACTGACCCACCGAAACAGTCCGATTGTCGCATTATAAATTCATGAATTCAATTTTGAAATTAGCGAGGTCGTCACACCGCTAATTCTCGAATACAAAAATAGCGACAGAGGAATGAATTCAACAGGGAACACGGGTTAATCGTAAAATACAGGAGTCCTCAAGGACAGAATTATCGCACAAGAATTCAATGAAATTGAAAAATATGACGACAATTCAGTAGCAAAGTGCAAAACGGTTCAAGTCAATTTTGACTATCGGCCAGTTTTCAATGAATATCTCGGAATCTAAGGGAGATAACAAAATTTTTGTTATAAACTTTTTTATAGAGCCAATTGAAAGCTACAACAAATGTAGTTATGAAAATTTCGCTATCTCCCTTAGATTCGGAAATATTCCGCAAAAACTCAACTGGAAGATGAGTCGCACTGTTTTACCACTTCGCTACTGAATTATTCTCGCGAATTCATCTGCATTGAACCTTCAGGCGAATAAACGACCCCAGAAATACTAGATAAATCCTATTAACATCCGGATTAAATGAACAATTAACGGAATAAAAGGTCTGAATCCCTGACGGAAATGATGTTAATCATTTCATAAATTTTCTTTTGGCCAAACGAATTTAATTATTCAATCCCTTTACAAACGAATGAAATAAAATAAAAAAAAGCTAGTAAGAGAGAAAAAAGAAAAATCAAATATATAATGAACTCAATAATAAACAAAAAAAATTCCAGTTGAAAAAAAAATCAACAATTCATTGAACGAAACGTTATAATCGCTAACGGAAATGTTAATTAATTATTCGCCTCGATCCCCCACTAATTACCCCGCGTCGTGAATGTCCATTGATTTTCCCTCTCTCCCCTGCGCTGGAAAAACGACTAAAACAAATTAATAAAAATGTTTAGCAAAAACCTATCGAATTCGTTAGAAAATTCTATTGAACTTCTATTGAACTGTTCTATTAGCTTTGGCCGATTCTATTGAAATCTTCAATAGAAAATATTCAGTAGAAAAATTCAATAGAATTCAATTTTTCTACTCAACTTATTCTATTGAGATATTTTCCATAGAATTTCCTCGGCTCAAATTTTCCAAGTTTATTCGTTTGATTTTGATGAGAAGAAAAGAAGAACAGAATGAAAAAAAATTGGAAAATTTGAGTCGAGTAAATTCTATAGAAAATATATGAAAAAAATAAGTTACATAGAAAAATCGAATTCTGTTGACTTTTTCTATTGAATGTTTTCTATTGAACATGTCGATAGAATCAGCCAAAAGCTCTTAGAAAGTTTAATAGAAATTCAATAGAATTTTCCAACGAATTCGATAAGTTTTTCTATAGAATTTCCTCGGCTCAAATTTTCCAAGTTTATTCGTTTGATTTTCTTGATGAGAAGGAAAGAAGAACAGAATGAAAAAAACGTGGAAAGTTTGAGTCGAGTAAATCCTATAGAAAATATATGAAAAGAATAAGTTGTATAGAAAAATCGAATTCTGTTAACTTTTTCTATTAAATGTTCTCTATTGAACATGTCAATAGAATCAGCCAAAAGCTAATAGAAAGTTTAATAGAAATTCAATAGAATTTTCCAACGAATTCGATAGGTTTTTCTATAGAATTTCCTCGGCTCAAATTTTCCAAGGTAATTCGTTTGATTTTCTTGATGAGAAGGAAAGAAGAACAGAATGAAAAAAACGTGGAAAGTTTGAGTCGAGTAAATTCTATAGAAAATATATGAAAAAAATAAGTTATATAGAAAAATCGAATTCTGTTGACTTTTTCTATTAAATATTTTCTATTGAACATGTCAATAGAATCAGCCAAAAGCTAATAGAAAGTTTAATAGAAATTCAATAGAATTTTCCAACGAATTCGATAGGTTTTTCTATTAAATTTTTTCGTGCGTGTCGCTGTTCACCGAAGTAGCCCCGGAGAAACAAAAATTGTGAAAAATAATCAAACGCAATATTATCAACGCAAAGGTGTCCGGGGAAGGGTGGCGCACTGATCATGCTTACAGGTAGTTTAAAAATGGCCGCCGCCAGGTAAAACCTATACTCCGTGTGTGCGTTGGCATTAACAAAAGCCACCCAATGGTTATTCCCTGGGGTGAATTAACCCATTGCTCCCCTCTCCCACGATTAAAATTCGGTTAATCAGTGGTTGATAACAGAATGGGGCTCGCAGCACTGCTAAACAGACGGTAGTCCACTCTATTTCGTTTGTTTTCGTTTTTTTCGCGTTTTGTGCGGCTGTCGGCCGATAACATTCCACACGGTTGCGATCTAAAGAGGTAAACCGGAGTGAGTGAGAGGAGGCGAATAAGACGAACCCGTATAAAGATAGAACACCAAATAATCGGTGCTGGACATGGAGTTTATTTGGTGATCCCCGGAAATTTTTGTGAGTAGTTTTCACCCATTATTTTATTGTGCACCTGTATCCACGGGCCCGGGCGCATGACACAAATCAGTCTCACCTGCGGCACCTGAATATGAAATTTTTTTTTTCTCCTGCAAAATAATTGTTTGCACGAAGGCATTTCCATTCGCGAGGGGAAATTGCTTTCTTTTTGCGGTTTTTGTGGAGTTTTTTTATTGTTTTTTTTTTGAGCGAATGTAAAAAGAGCGAATTGTAAAATAGGGGAAATGAGGTAGCTCCAACTGTTTGTACAATTTTTTTCTACACGATTTAATAACGGAGAGATAAGGATTGATGATAATTCATGATAAGTTCATTGATTACACAAGACTGGAAGAGTCTATTTCCCTAGGTGCACATTTTGTTGAATTTTTATGGTGATTTAGACGCCGTAAATTATTGATGTGCATAGCTCAATGCGAGGAGAGTCCTCGGAAGTTTTTTTTTTATTTTGTAAGAAAATTTTATTAAACAACTGGGAATGAAAGCTAGGGCATTCGATGGAAAATTCTGGTGGATTTTTATTGAACTTTTATTCGAAAATCCGAGCACCTTTCTGCGCTTTCTTAAAATGGAAAATATTTTGTAGGACTTTGTGTTTTGTGGACTCATTGGGGTCCTCTTCAGGGTGAATACAATTATAAACAATCTGTGGAAAATAACAGAGAAAGAAACTAAAATTATAGAAAGCAGTTAACTACATAAATTATATATAAATAGTCAAATTGAGAGAAAGATTGCAAACATACCAAATACAATTCATTAGCCCATGACGAGCCTTGTCAATAACAGCCAGATTGTAGTATAAATTATTGCAATCGAAATTATTGGGCTAAAGTTTTTTTCATTCTATTTTTCTTTTCTTCTCATCAAGAAAATCAAACGAAAAAACTTGGAAAATTTGAGCCGAGGAAATTCTATAGAAAATATCTCGATAGAATAAGTTACATAGAAAAATTGAATTCTATTGACTTCTTCTACTGAATATTTTCTATTGAACATTTCAATAGAATCGGCCAAAAACTAATAGAACAGTTCAATAGAAATTCAATAGAATTTTCTACCGAATTCGATAGGGGAGCATGGGGCAAAATGAAACAGTGGGAAAATCTCGTCATCTAAAGGAGATAGGACATTTTTGAAGAGGACCTTTTTTGTAGCTTGTAAAATTCTCTACAAAAAAGGTTTTCATGAAAATCCTCCTATCTCCCTTAGATCACAAGATTTTCTTGCTGTTTCATTTTGCCCCACCGTCCCCTAGGTTTTTCTATTAAATTTTTTCGTCCGTGAATACTTCAAATTTCTTGAAAGGGGATTTTCGATTACACAAGTAATCGTCAATCTACCTACCTCAAATTACTGATTGATAAAATACTTGAAAATTTGAATATTTGAATTGACGATACCCAAGTACTCAAAAAATCTGAAGAGTGATGTGATCTAATTAAGAGCTACAAAAGTAACCGCAATAAAATATTACAAATTCGGCAATCCCTGGAAAAAATGTTATAAAAATGTTATTCCGTTGGAAAACGGCTCTCGGCATCGACTAAATAAAACCAAAAATATTCCTCACCGACTCGACTAAAGTATGATTGAGTCAATGTTTTTCATGAATTATCTCAGTGCCATAAAACGTGTCCTGACAGGAGAGGCTTAGAGAGTACAAATATACTCTCGAGCAGACTTGTTGATGTGGCAAGTCTCCCCAAGACATGTACTCCGTGAATACCAGGAAACTGTGACAAACTCAAGAGCACTTGGAACATTAAAGTCGTAAAAAAAATCCATAACAATACCTATTATTCATAAACTCGTGGTTATCCAACATAAACAATTACCTCAAATGCGTTGGGAGAATGAAGAGTAGATTGCACTTGGGTCCGAAGCGTCTTGCTAAACTCGCTAACAAGGCGAGTTTGCAGTCAGGTACTTGAATCACAGTATAAAAAATTCCAAAAGACCCCCGAGTCAGCGTTTATTTCCACTCAGATCCGGAAGCACATGTGCAAATATTGTCAGATCTCCAAGAGAACAATTTAAATTTGAAAACATAAAAAACCCCCACGTCCTTGGTATTTTGTGAATCAAATCGAGTTGCATAAGCATTTGTCATTCTCTGGCGTGTTCATTCACTTGGGGAAGGCATTTGGTAGAGAATGGGGTTCTGGATGTGGACGGAACGAGGTAATGCCCCCAGTCTGAAGAGTAGAATCAAAAGACGAGAATTTGTTGATGAATTTGTCTAGTGCAATAAATATTGTCCCCTTGTTTATCAGCCAAATACAGCTGCAAGAGTCACAAGCACATAGTCATGGAGCACGCTGATCTGGTATCAGAGATGGTGCACGTCGAGAGACTGACGACACAGGAGAGACTTCACCTGGCGCGTCACCGCAGGCTTCAGCAGTTGAAGGTATGGAGACAGAGGGAGAAGGAGTGGCTGAGGCACCAGACGAGGCACTCCAGCAACAAGAGGAGCATCTACTTCGACGACTCGGTGATGCTTCTGGAGGCAGCTGCCAGGAATGACATTGATGAGGTCAGGAGATTGCTGAAGAAGGGGGTCAATCCGGACTCAACGAATGAGGATGGATTGACTGCCCTGCACCAGTGCTGCATCGATGATAATGAGGAGATGATGAAACTGCTGACTGAATTTGGGGCTAATGTTAACGCTGAGGATAGTGAGAAGTGGACACCTCTGCATGCTGCTGCTACTTGTGGGCATCTCCATTTGGTGAGGTATTTAATCGCCGCTGGGGCTAATTTGCTGGCTGTCAATGCTGATGGCAATATGCCTTATGATATTTGTGAGGACGAGAAGACTTTGGACTGTATTGAAGGTAATTTTTTTATTTAACTGTTTTTAACATCCGATTTTTTCAATTAAGGCCCGGGTGGACTATCTTTCGAACGTTATCTCGATGTTTTTTTTCAACTTTCGTCGTCTGAAATTGTCAATTAAGTCCTGCATCATGCAGAAGTTTTGAAAAGTTATGAATGAATAATAAAAAAAAAGTAGAAAAAATTCATAATTTTCATGCACTCACATTCCCACATTTGAATTCAATGATTATATTGACAACATCAAAACAACAAAACTCAATTTTAATGTAAATTTTTCTGTTGGAGATTTTTTTGATTGAATTTTTTTTCTGAAAAAATTGCGGCAACAATCGCAAAAATTCAGTCAACAAAATCTGCAACAAAAGGATTTTCAGTATAAAACGCATTCAACCAAGGCAGTGTCATCCTTGTGACCCTCGTGACCCTAGTGGCTCCTTTTTTTTATGTGACCCTTGTGACTTCGTGACCTTAGTGACTCCTTTTCTGTGACCCTTGTGACCTTACCTCAAGTTGGGAGAGCACCTGATACATAATCGGAAAGTCTCGGGTTCAAATCTCAGTCTGGACTTTCGAGTTTTTTCAGTAAATTTATCTTGTCATCTAATATTGAGAATTATCCTGCGTCCCCGCATCAGTTCCCCTACTCCAGAATCCTATCCAGCAATATTCAGTGACGCCACAAGATGTAGAACGCTATATAAACCTCCGTCTTCTGTGAAGAATCTCTGTAGTTGAGAAGAAATAATGGAGATGGATTTTTTTCATTATTTTTCCCGTAATCCTGGGGAAAAATGATGCTGCAAACATCAGTTAAATCGTGGCGCCAAAGGAATCTTAATCATGCCAAAAATCCGCCCTCAATCAATCCCTGTGACTGCATTTTCTACTCAATTTTACCTGAACGTTTGCTTTGCCCGCAACCAGGGGAAATGGCTAGTCGAGGAGTGACCCAAGAGCTAATCGACGAGACCCGAGCAGCGACTGAGATGCAAATGCTCGTGGATCTCCAGAAATTAGCATCTGTCGGTGGGGATTTAGAGTACAAAGATCACCAGGGAGCAACACCCGTACGTCTATAATTATCCCTCTCGTTTATCGATTGAGGAAGTGACTGAGTAATCAGGGAAATGGTTTATTCCAGCTCCACATTGCAGCAGCCAATGGCTATCTGCGAGTCGTTGAGTTCCTTTTGGACCAGCACGTTTCCACGGACGTGGAGGACAACGATAAGTGGCAGCCGGTGCATGCTGCTGCCTGCTGGGGGCACGTGAGTCACTTTCTCTTTGAACTGAACATTTTTTTAAAAATAGCTCTACCCTTACGGTAAATTCAAAGATTATTGAGTACTGCAAAAAAATTGCAGAAAACTCGATTAGATTCGGAATTCTAATTTTTTTCTCAATTTAATTATCGTTTTGGTTTTTCAAAGAAGAAATGTGTAAAATCCAGGATTTAACCCAGCGTCTTATGTGAAAATCAACATTTCCATTGTAATCAAAGATTAAAATCTGAATTTTGTTTCATTAGATGTGAAAAAATTAAGAATTTTTTTGACACAAAAAATAATCCACCGTTTTGCAAACAAGTTTTATTATTTATTTATAAGAGGGAAATATTAAAAAAAATATCAGTATTTTGCGAAATTTAATTGAGATAATACTGACTGGGTATGAATTTTTTCAAATTTTTTTCATGCAATTTAGTTGAAAAATTTAAAAACTGAAAATATCCAAAAGTACAGCGTAGCCAGGCCGAAGGGTAGAACTACTTTAAGATTGTTCGATTAAACTTTCTCTTTGAACTGAACATTTTTTTAAAAGTAGCTCTACCCTTACGGTAAATTCAAAGATTATTGAGTACTGCAAAAAAATTGCAGAAAACTCGATTAGATTTGGAATTCTAATTTTTTTCTCAATTTAATTATCGTTTTGGTTTTTCGAAGAAGAAATGTGTAAAATCCAGGATTTAACCCAGCGTTTATGTGAAAATCAACATTTCCATTGTAATCAAAGATTAAAATCTGAATTTTGTTTCATTAGATGTGAAAAAATTAAGAATTTTTTTGACACAAAAAATAATCCACCGTTTTGCAAACAAGTTTTATTATTTATTTATAAGAGGGAAATATTAAAAAAAATATCAGTATTTTGCGAAATTTAATTGAGATAATACTGACTGGGTATGAATTTTTTCAAATTTTTTTCATGCAATTTAGTTGCAAAAATTTAAAAACTGAAAATATCCAAAAGTACAGCGTAGCCAGGCCGAAGGGTAGAGCTACTTTAAGATTGTTCGATCAAACTTTTTCCCCTCAATTTGTGTGGAATGATTTTTCCAGTTGGAGGTTCTCGAATTACTAGTACAAAACGGTGCAGATTTGAATGCTAAGAACAAACACGAAGAGACACCAGCAGGTGATGTGCGATGATAGAAACGTACCTTATTTTTGAAAAATGAAGGATACGAGAAAAAGTTTTTTACAGATATCTGTGAGGATCCGGAGATTAGGGAGCGAATCGTCGAGCTGAAGACCGAGCAGGAGAGCAAGAAACTTCGTGAAGCACAGAGCAGACGTATCCGAAGATCGCAGAGCATAAACACAAGGACGCAGAGTGTCAGGAGAACTTCGATCAGAGATAAAGTGCTGACGACCAAGAAGGATGCGCAGGAGGAGGCGAGGCTCAGGATACAGGCGCAACAGGTAATTTTCATTGAACACTAAGTAGATAAACAACATCATTCAGTCTTCGTAGAGGTATTATAATAATTTTGATCAGAGAACCGAATTACCACAATTTCTAATTAAAGAACTAAATTCTCTCTCCTCTTGATGTGATTAGTCAAACGATAACTCATGCATGCGGATGAACTAAGCTCATCCAATCTGAGGCAAGACTCACAACTTTCGCAACAAAAAAAAATCACAATTCAGTAGCGAAGTGGTCAAACTGTCAATTTTGACTATTGGCCAGTTTTCAATCAGTACCTCGAAATCTAAGGGAGATAGCAAAATTTTGCTCATGACCTTTTTTGTAGAGCGAATTGAGTGCTACTAAAAAGGTTATTACGAAAATTTCGCTATCTCCCTTAAATTCGGAAATATCTCTGGAAAACTCAACTAAAGACTAAATTGAACTTTGACTTGAACCGTTTGACCACTTCGCTACTGAATTTACGTTTCAATTTGTTCTTCATTTTTCTTCTTTCGCGTTTGACGCAAACTTACTGCTGTACGTATATTATAAAACACTTTTTGCATATAAATAGGTTATTCTAAATAAATTTGTTTTTTATGATCTGATCCCATGGATTATTTAATCCCTGAAAAATACTCTTTCAGACTTATGCAGGACCAACATCTACGGATGCACCAACATCAAACAACGCAAACACCCAAGAGGCTAAAACCGATGATCCAGACTCAGCAGCACTGACATCATCAGTACGCCGGGGACCAGAAGGAAAAGACAATGATTCATTCGTGAATGAAGACGTTGACAAAGACACAGGTACAATTGGCAGCTTTTCTTGTTTGCATTGGTTGTGGTTTTGTAGGATATTGTGGTAAGAGGTAGCTTCCGCGAGGTTTTTCGTTTATAAAATCAATCAGTTATTATTTTCCACAAGAATCAACTAAAAAAAACATTTTTATACCGCAAACGTGATAATTAATATCAACAATGTTCAGTGGAATTATTTCATTTGAGAAAGAGACATAAAGATCGATATTTTCGTACGAATAGATATTCCAATAATTTATCTGTGTAAATATCGTCAATGTTTTTTATTCAAGAGATATCCCATCACTCATTCACCTGCTCTCTTTTTTCTTTCTGTTCTGTTACCATCAAAAATGCGTGCGCCTACCCCTCTTCAATCACTCGAACAAAAAAAAATTATCTCAATTAAAAAAAAAATATTCACGAGGTTAGTTTTTTACGTAACTTTCTTATTTCTATAATAACACTGAAGACTAACTATCTATTTTGCAATTGAAATAGTGGAGGAGAGCATTGTAATGCTTGAATATCTTCAGTGCGTATTTTGATCATTGAGATTGCTCTTTTGGCATGGAAAATTCAATTTTTACGTCACTAAAATTGTTTATTTAAAATTGAATAATTCATTGTGCTTGCAAATGAAATTATAATCAATTGAAAATGTTTATTTGTCACATCATGAATACTCGAGCTTAACTGTGAAACCAACTCTAGCTTTTTATCGTTAGCATGATTAGAATTCCATTCATTAGTTTTCAAAATCAAACAGATGTGCATGTTCACTTGGAGAATGTCATTTCACGTACGAAAAAATTTATTCTGTCAAACATTTCATAGAAATATTGATGAAAAATTAATATAATTTTCAAGCGAATTCGTTAAATTTTTTCGTGCGTGTTAATTTAACATTATTTAAATCATTAAACTGTACATAGATATGTTTTCTTCAATTCCTCTCAACACCTATTTGTAATTATAATCATTTAGAAATGACATGTAATATTTATGTCTATAAAAATTGTAGATATGGTTTTTATAACTAATTTATTGAATTAGAAATAGTTATTTAATCACAATAAATAAACAAATGTATTCTGTATATCTCGGCTGGCACAACCTAGAATGGAAAAAAATTGATCAATTAGCAAGAGTCAACAATGCAAGAATGAATGAAAAATTCAGCATGAACTTTTCTGATGAAAAGAAAATTGGCAGATGAGGTTTCTAATCAAGGGATCAGGGATGAAAAGTACAATGAAAATTGGAATCAGTAGATTGATATGTTTGCCTTGGCAGTGACAGGGTCAGACTCACCTGTCGGCAGCCAACAGCCGATATACACAGCTGAGAGTGATGCTAATGGCAAGATCAACATACACGTGTCTGTAGTTTTCGTCAAATCGTTGTCCGATCTGAAGAAACAACGCGCCCAGAGCCGACACACAACGCCAACCCTTGACGCTAATGGCAATGGGGTACCTGTACCTGTATCATCGAAAGCTGATAATGAATTAACGGTCAATGATTTTCATCGGTTCTCGGGAAACACCAGTGACATCATTGGGGATAATCAGAATGAGCAGAGATGTTGCGTTTTAATGTGAGTCTGATTGTTTTTTTGTTGGGGGGGCTAGTGTTAAGGGAGTTTTTTGGGGATGGGATCGTGCGAAGATTTTTTTACACTGTTGGAGATGATTTTGGAACTGGAGGTTTTTTTGAGTTTTAGGAAATTAAGCTGTTGTGAATTAGTGAAAAGTTGAATATTGATTTTGGCTGAAATTTTCAGGGGATTTCGTCACTCGAAATTTAGTGTTTTGTAGAAAAATTAATGGAAATAGGAAATTTTAGGGAAAAATTTTTTGTTCCTCTGAAAAATGCGAGAGAAATATTCACGCCTTCTGGGAAGAAACTCTCATTTCATTCTGATGCCCTGAATAAATCTCAAAATTTATGAAGAACTCTCCCCAATAATTCCATTCGCAAATCTCCAACCCATCATTCAGAAAAAGAAATAATCAAAGAAAATAATTTACCAAATAGACTTGAAATTATTTGTACCGCTGTGCCGAATTCTGTAGCTAATCTCGTTCTCATTTGAATGTCAATTCATCGACTTTTATACACTTCAGTAGAGTAAACATGGGCTTGAATATTTTGACTTCCAACGAAATAATCGAAGATAAAAACTAATCAATGTGATTCTTGAATGGAAATTAGTTATATTTATAGAACGTTCAATTTGCCGTTTATAATTGTTGAAGTATTATTTCTTTTCGATCAGAAGGAAAGTAAGGTTTATCGTACTTAATACGTTGGCTCATTCGATTTGTAAAAATTTATTGAACTCGTTCATCCTAGCATCGTAGCATGAAGGTGCAGTTTTTAATGTTGCACGTACGAAAAAATTTCATAAAAATATTTCTATTCAATTGTTTATTAATTTTCTTACCGATTCTAGTGAAAACATTCCGCAGTTTATTTGCGCATTTTTTTTCAGTATAAATTCTCAATGGAAAATATTCTATAGAAATTGAACAGAATTTTTTTTACCGAATTCGTTAGGTTTTTCTATGAAATTTTTCGTACATGTGGGAGTAAGCATCATTCCGCAGTCTTATCCAACTTGGCACAACTAGAATAAACGTTAGATTTGTAATCAAACGTGCATGTATATAATTTCTACTTCTTATTTATTTTTATGATAAGTAGGTTATTCTATTCCAATGAATTTTCTTAGTTTTTATGAGGAGTTAGCAGCATGTCATTCGCTATATTCACGATAAATTTTGTTCTGTAAATTTTTAAATCAATCTGTGGAATTTTTAATGTTGAAACACAGTATTGAATTGTGTAAAGGTGATTGTTGTGTTGGGATCGTGAAAAATGAATGAAAATTATTGTGATAAAATGGAGGTTTCAGCGTTAGTCATGGTGTTTATCTCTAAATTATGTACAATCGCGTGTAGAAAACATTTCATAAAAAATTCTATTGAACTTTCCATTGGCCACAGACCAATTCTAGGTTTTTCTATTCGATTTTTTTTTCAAAAATTCACTGTTAAAAGCCCTGAGAACTAGTACGAAATCAATCACGTCGCCTTTACACAAGAATTTTTCTATAATTTCGATGCTTGCTACTTTAAGAAAAAAATCGTTGAGACATCCATCTAAGCCTACAGGTATTCTCTCGCCGAGAGCAAATCGCAGGTTGAAAAAAAAAATTGCTCATTCATGATTACTTTAATCGTTGATACATAGTAGTACTTAATGAATAAAAAATTCTATGATCAATTTATAGGAAAATATGTTGGCTCAGTGAGCCGGAAAAGCGTTGTGATTTATAGATGCGCGAAAGCATATTTTTTATAATTTTTATTGAACTTATATAGTATTATAGAGATAATTGTCAATATCTTGCGATCAGCGATTGTAAAACCGAGGAATCGTCGGGGTCGTTTATAGCTCGGTTCTCCTTAATTACATCCTGACACTGTCACAAAATGAACATGATTGATTACAAGATATCAACATCACTCAACTGTGGATTTTTACGAATCTCGAGTCAATGGCACATCGAGTTGATGAATTTCAGAAGTGCTTCGTTGAATATTATGTAAATGGATTACCCACCATTTACTTCTTGTGGAGATATTCCTGAAAATAAAATCTTGGGGGAGAAAACATTTTTCAATATTTATCGCATTGATCAATGTCTGATCAAAGAACAGAATTACTACAATTTCTAATTAAAAAACTGAATTCTCCCGCAGGATTATTTTGTCTAGGACATTTCTTACTAGAATTAAATAACGTGGAAAAAAATAGAAGCCAAAGTCTCTTTCACTTCACAGTTCACGGAACTTTCGAGGGCCTTCATCACCTTGAAAACTTAGTTGAATATGTAATTTAAGCGATTTTCATCAACTTCAAACTCTTCCATAAATCACTTTTCGGTAGCTGAAGGAGCAATTTGTACGAGTAGTGGATTAGCCAAATGAGTATTGATCAAACATTTCGCTGTTTTCATTTCTACTCGTCATTTCAATGTTCATTCCTTCTTAATGTGATTACTCAAACAATAACTAATGATTAAAAGCCATTCGTTTAGTCGATACAGTGTACGATTGTCAAAACATTAATCCAAGTAGTTTCTCATATTAAATGAACAAGAGGTTCAAAATACTATTTAGAAAATAGAAGACATGGAAAAAAAGGAAAAAATTTTGCAATTGCAGGGGAGTTTTTTTCCATTTGAGAGATAACTTATAAAACGTTCAACTTACCGAGTGTCAGGATTTGTGGTAATTTTTCGGGGGAGGAAACAG
This sequence comes from Diachasma alloeum, assembly GCF_001412515.2. NCBI lineage: Eukaryota > Metazoa > Arthropoda > Insecta > Hymenoptera > Braconidae > Diachasma > Diachasma alloeum. The sequence goes on along the minus strand of NW_021680408.1, from coordinate 301,628 downwards.
GCAAAAAATCATCTAGACAACAGTTTCCCAATTGTATTGGAGTCTCAGTCATCACTGTGCATCTAGTTTCCAAACTCGAGAATAATTTATTGGTTAATTACAGTTAATTGGCCCTCTAAAATTACCACTCACAACATATACCGCACGAAACTCGATTGCATCATCCAACGGATATCATTATCCATCAGTGATCAATTACTAAAAACAATAGGATGAACAGAAGCTTTTATTGACTGAGATTAGCATTCCAAATGTTTATTTATAGCGCTAAATAAGTGAACGGCAACATTCCAAGATATAAACTGAATCAAATAACCGGACAAGTCTGTTTCTGTGAATCGAAATAATTTGCCTTTTTTACAAAAAACAAAAATGTTCTTTCTTGTACTTACGAATTATTAAATATTATATTTATGTACTGTATATACCCATACTAATATATTACATATCAGAAGTATTATTTCAATTTTTTTTATTTCGTCATCAGTCGATTACCACAATTCAAATTCCTCAAAAATGATTATTGAGATGATTTTATGAATTGCGCGCATTCAATGAATTTTCTCCAACATTTGCCACTTTTTGCCATATAATAAAACTATTCCCACAGATGGTAGTGCACGATTCATGCCATTGACCTAGATATATTCATGTCACGCACAGAAAGTCTACACTGAGAGAAAAACGACAAAGTTCTCTAACAAGTCTTACTTGTGCCAAGAAAATAGTTTTTTGAAAATTATCAAAAAATAATTTTTTGGTGCCAAATATGGAGAGAGTGCGCCGGAATGAAAAATTTTTTGTCGCAAAAATAGATTTAGTAGTTGAAAAAAAATTGCATTCTCTGTGCACGCAAGAAATGTCATTTCTAGCACTACTCCTTCGTTATTCGATACTCCCATACGTATTTTGCTCCCGAAAAATCTTCGTTTTATGCGAAACAAGGGATAGTAGTTTTTCGTTTCGGCTGTCTAATAATCACAAACAACAAATGAACCCTTAAATGAAACAATAATAATGATATGATAGCAATCTTGTAACTTAGGGATAAAATATTTGTTGATAATTTTTCCTCTATATGAGATATTTTCATCCTGAAAAGGCACCGTCTGGTGTGAATTATCCGCCTCGTGAGCCAGATATTTCGTTGCTGTCGAAAGCAGAGCAATTATTCATGTTTGAGACTTTCAAATTCGAACCAAACAAATTCTTTTTTGGCAATTTTCAACTAGCGATTTTGTTGGCCCAAACAAGATTTGTTTGACAACGTGTTTGCTTTTCTCGAATAAATCATACCCTCGTTATCGTAATTAATTACTTACAATCTTGCCATCGAATCCATCGGTAGTCATTCATAAATTTCCCATCAGCAGTCGTCGCGCGAATCCGAGGGAATGAAACAAATTAATACAAATGTTGTGGCACGTGTCGCCTTGCTATCATCTTTAACAATGAACGAAATACGTTTCAGGTATTTTTGCCGATTAGATATCGCGATTTATCAAACTCTTGTGGGGTTTACACTCATCATCAAACGCATCATCAAACGCATCATCAAACCAGTTCGTTCTTCTTATCACAACTTAATTTTCCACATTTATCGGAAGCGCTGAAACAATTAAGATCAACAATAGACGTTGAGTGATTCGAAGCTAGTATGTAGATCACTTCAATCCGGCTGTGACTCCCGGAGTAGACGATGATAAGACGTGCGGTCGATGGTGCGAAGATGCTGAGTTATCGAGCGTCTCGGATTACATCAGACGAACTCATCTCAATTGTTTCGGTGATCCCTTGAACTCCTCACAATTACCCTTTTTCTGATGCAAGATTCGAGTCTGTTTGAATATTACGAGATTTCCAACACGTGTTGAGGGATATAAATATCCGATACATTTGGGGGGATTGATACGATGAAAATATTCTTATCTAGGTTTAATTCATAATGAAATTACGGGTGACAGGTGAATGGACTGCATTGTTTTATCTCCGCAGAAATATTTATGAAAATGAAATCTTGGGAAATGAAAATGATATGCAATTTTACAATATTTAGCAGAGTATTGCAAAATATTGTCTGATCGAAGAACAGAATGACCACAATTTCTACTTAAAGTAGCTCTATCCTTACGGTAAATTCAAAGATTATTGAAAATTGCAAAAAATTGCAGAAAACTCGATTGGATTCGGAATTCTACTTTTTTTCTCAATTTAATTATCGTTTTGGTTTTTCAAAAATGAATCTAGGTTTAATTCATAATGAAATTACGGGTCGCCAGGTGAATCGACTGCATTGTTTTATCTCCGCCGAAATATTCCTGAAAATGAAATCTTGCGAAATTAAAATTATATGCAATTTTACAATATTTAGCAGAGTATTGCAAAATATTGTCTGATCGAAGAACAGAATGACCACAATTTCTACTTAAAGTAGCTCTATCCTTACGGTAAATTCAAAGATTATTGAAAATTGCAAAAAATTGCAGAAAACTCGATTGGATTCGGAATTCTACTTTTTTTCTCAATTTAATTATCGTTTTGGTTTTTCAAAAATGAATCTAGGTTTAATTCATAATGAAATTACGGGTCGCCAGGTGAATCGACTGCATTGTTTTATCTCCGCAGAAATATTTATGAAAATGAAATCTTGGGAAATGAAAATTATATGCAATTTTACAATATTTAGCAAAGTATTGCAAAATATTGTCTGATCGAAAATTCAAAGATTATTGAAAACTGCAAAAAAATTGCAGAAAACTCGATTAGATTCGGAATTCTAATTTTTTTCTCAATTTAATTATGGTTTTAGTTTTTCAAAGATGAAATGTTAAAAAATCAGGATTTAATCCAGTGTCTTTGTGAAAATCAACATTTCCATTGTAATCAAAGAGTAAAATCTGAATTTTTTTTCATTAGATGTGAAAAAATCGAGAATTTTTTTGACACCTCATAAAAAATAATCCACCGTTTTGCAAACAAGTTTTATTATTTATTTATAAGAGGGAAATGTTTGAAAAAATATAAATATTTTGTTAGTTATAGTTTTTCTATTAAATTTTTTCGTCCGTGCGAATTGTGAGTTCCCGTAATTTTTACTGAACATTTCTCTCGGAGTTCAAAAAAATCAATTTTCTCTTCAATTTTCTCGTCAATTTTGGCTAAACATCCTCAACAAGAGATTCACAATAGAGTTTGAAAAATAGAATACATGGGAAAAACCAAAAGGAGAAAATATTGGGATCCGAGGGAAATAATTGGAAACCACGAATGGAAACATCAGTAATAGCTTTAATATTAATTTCACGAAGTTTACATCAATGCATGAAAGACACCAATAAAACTAAAATAATTGTTTTCAAACATCAGACAACCCTAGTTATAAAACCGATAAGATAACGATGCAGAAACGATGAAAGTCACGGTCATAAAGTTGCACCGTCTCCTCCTCAAGTGCATATTTTAATTTACAATCGTGACAGTCTATTTATACAATTGTTTATTTTTGCACATCCATCGGATTTTCAAAGACGAGGAAACGAGTGCACGAGACTGTTTCAATCCGTTTTCGCGGGGAACTTTTGTTCTTTTTATCTTTTGCGAAATGAGACAGGTGGGGGAGGGAGGGAGGGGGGCGAACCTGTTCGTAATTGGTGCGCCCAGGCGAATTTTGGTGTTACCGAGAAAAACGTTTGACGAATAATTACGCCACGAAGTTGGATCGTGAAGAGGATGATGAAGGAGGAGGATGAGGAAGACGAGTGATTGGTCTCACTCGACGACTACATTGAGAGAAGGAAGGGGAGGGCCTCGATGTGACATAAAAACTGGGGCTGAGGAGTTTGACAGTCAGTTTCGATCATCACGGAGGTCCCGAAGGTTCTCTTCAGAGGCTTCAGCCGACAGTCCAAAGTCTTCGGTGGAAATTTATTTATTTGTGAGTATCTCGAGGGCTCGACAGACTCCTGAGTATATTTATTCACTCGTTCATTGCTCGAATAAGATGGGATTAATTTGCTGCAGATTTTTCGTCGAATTTTATTGGGAGAAGAGAGATGCCGGGACAAGTGGAGGAGCAGAAAGTGAAACGCGCGACATTTGGCATGGGTTGTTTCTGGGCAGGTGATGCACTGTTCGGGGCAACACCTGGTGTTGTTAGAACGTGCGTTGGGTATGCGGGGGGCAGCAAACCTTCGCCAACTTATAAGAATATGTAAGTGTTGAATGCAAATATTCGTTTGACTAGATTATATTATTTTATATTAATTTATTTTATTGTTTTCTTTCCAATTTTTCTTCGCGGTTAGATTAAATTGAATTTAGTGGATTCTATTCCCATTGTAGTGTACAAATTGTGGGAACAGTTTTTCTCATTTTCAAATGAAGAGATATTTGTGTTAAATAATATCAGTATAATATAATAATTCCTCTCGATGAAATCAGATCATGAAAATGAAATTTTTCGTGCAGGGAGAGATGATCAGCAAGAAAATAAAAGAAAACGATTTTTTATTTTTCTGAAAAATTTCAAGACTGTTTTTTTTAATGACGAAAAAATATCAATATGTTTCCTTTTTATGATTTAATTTCAATGGAAGAAAGTGAAAAAAAGAACAGAGATACGTGATCAGCAAGAAAATAAAAATTTCGATTTTTCAACGTCTCCGGAAAGTTTTTAAATTGATATATTTTTTCAAATAATCAAAGAATACCCATCAATTCAATTTCTAAATTGAATTTAGTGGATTCTATTCCCATTGTAGTGTACAAATTGTGGGAACAGTTTTTCTCATTTTCAAATGAAGAGATATTTGTGTTAAATAATATCAGTATAATATAATAATTCCTCTCGATGAAATCAGATCATGAAAATGAAATTTTTCGTGCAGGGAGAGATGATCAGCAAGAAAATAAAAGAAAACGATTTTTTATTTTTCTGAAAAATTTCAAGACTGTTTTTTTTAATGACGAAAAAATATCAATATGTTTCCTTTTTATGATTTAATTTCAATGGAAGAAAGTGAAAAAAAGAACAGAGATACGTGATCAGCAAGAAAATAAAAATTTCGATTTTTCAACGTCTCCGGAAAGTTTTTAAATTGATATATTTTTTCAAATAATCAAAGAATACCCATCAATTCAATTTCTAAATTGAATTTAGTGGATTCTATTCCCATTGTAGTATACAAATTGTGGGAACAGTTTTTCTCATTTTCAAATGAAGAGATATTTGTGTTAAATAATATCAGTATAATATAATAATTCCTCTCGATGAAATCAGATCATGAAAATGAAATTTTTCGTGCAGGGAGAGATGATCAGCAAGAAAATAAAAGAAAACGATTTTTTATTTTTCTGAAAAATTTCAAGACTGTTTTTTTTTTTAATGACGAAAAAATATCAATATGTTCCCTTTTGTTCCCAGAAAGTGAAAAAAAGAACAGAGATACGTGATCAAAGATGAAAGCGATAGCAAGAAATAAAAATAAAGAAAATCTAAAACAATGAGTTGGAAAGAAATTGATTCAATTCAAGCAACTAAAATAGGCTATGAATAATATACAATGCAAAAAATAAGCAAAATGACCGTTCGGAAGCATATTGCTAATTTATTAGCAAAAATAACTTGGGGAGAATAGGGTAAAATGGACATTTTAGACTTTTTTTAAATTGTGCATAACTCAGAAACAAATTTATCCATTGAGTTCAGGTTAGGCTCGTCACAAAGGGAAAGAATTGTTCCTTGTATTGAAAGAAAAATTATTAAATTTCTTCGACATTTCAACCCCTCATTAACAGTTTAAAAAAAGTCAAGTGTCCGTTTTACCCCAACCTCCCCTATACTATACGCAATACAGGAGCAACTTCTCACTTGTTTTAGAGACATTGAATATTTGAATATTTCTCAGTCTTCACGAAAGAAATATTTACGAAATTTGGTGATTTTGTAGTGAAAAAATGAGAATTTAGTCTGATAATTTCAGGAGAATGAAAACTTCAATTCGTCGAGACGTGTATTTTTTTCGAACATGAACCATGAACAATATTTCATTTATAAAATCCATAAATATGAGTATCCCCACTGGTACCAAAAATTCTCTCCCATTAGTTTTCAATTTTAATCGAAAAGCCTCGTGTGAATTGAAATCTTACAAACAAAATAATCTCGTTCACAGAGGTGATCACACTGAGGTCATCGACATCGAGTACAACCCATCAGTGATCTCCTTAAATCAGTTACTTAGCTTGTTTTGGAACAACCACGAGTACGGTCTCACAACGAAGATCAAGGCCCAGGTAATTCATAACTCCACATTCCGCATGTCGTAGTTATGCTAATTATTTCCTGTTCACGTGTATGTCGACGAGAGCCATCAGCAGCGATCTCATTATATAATCGATCTATAAATAATGACGCGCACGACGTGACTCGACTGTTGTGATGAAATAGTGATTAATTCAATAGCGAAGTTGTAAAACGGTTTACGTCGACTTATCTCCGACTTGAGATTTTGATGAATATTTCCGAATCTAAGCGAGATAGCAAAATTTTCGTTATTACATTTGTTGTAGCTCTCAATCGGCTCTACAAAAAAGGTTATAACAACAATTCTGCTAGCTCCCTTAGATTCCGAGATATTCATCGAAAACTGGTCAATAGTCAGAATTGATTGGACCGTTTTACCACTTCGCTACTGAACTCGTCTGGGAATCGAGCTCAACGGTTTATGCGTAATTGTAAATATCCGGTATTTGTGCTTTCAGTATGCATCGTTGATTCTTTATCACGGTGAGGAGCAGAAGGCGATAGCCGAGAAGTCTCGCATTCATGAGCAACGAGAGCGTGGGGAACATTTGACCACTGATATCAAGGCTTTTGAGAAGTTCTATCCCGCTGAAGAGTGAGTATTTTTCAGCTATTGGGGAGGGTGGGGTAAAATGGACACTTTTGTCATTCTCCCAATGTTCATAAGTCAGAAATAATTCAGTAGCGAAGTGGTAAAACGGTAGAAGTCAATTTCACTATTGACCAGTTTTCAATGAATATCTCGGAATCTAAGGAAGATGGCAAAATTATTGTTATAACCTTTTTTGTAGACCCGATTGAGAGCTACAACAAATGTGATTACGAAAATTTCGCTATCTCCTTTAGATTTCGAGATATTGATCGAAAACTGGTCAATAGTCAAAATTGACTCATCTCCTTTTACCACTTCGCTACTCAATTGACGTGAGCATTTCGTATGTCGTAACTAATGCATGCAGATGAACTCAGCTCATCCAATCTGAGGGAAGACTCATAACTTTCGCAAAAAAAACACAATTCAGTAGCGAAGTGGTAAAACGGTAGAAGTCAATTTCACTATTGACCAGTTTTCAATGAATATCTCGGAATCTAAGGGAGATAGCAAAATTATTGTTATAACCTTTTTTGTAGACCCGATTGAGAGCTACAACAAATGTGATTACGAAAATTTCGCTATCTCCTTTAGATTTCGAGATATTGATCGAAAACTGGTCAATAGTCAAAATTGACTTATCTCCTTTTACCACTTCGCTACTCAATTGACGTGAGCATTTCGTATGTCGTAACTAATGCATGCGGATGAACTCAGCTCATCCAATCTGAGGGAAGACTCATAACTTTCGCAAAAAAAACACAATTCAGTAGCGAAGTGGTAAAACGGTAGAAGTCAATTTCACTATTGACCAGTTTTCAATGAATATCTCGGAATCTAAGGAAGATGGCAAAATTATTGTTATAACCTTTTTTGTAGACCCGATTGAGAGCTACAACAAATGTGATTACGAAAATTTCGCTATCTCCTTTAGATTTCGAGATATTGATCGAAAACTGGTCAATAGTCAAAATTGACTTATCTCCTTTTACCACTTCGCTACTCAATTGACGTGAGCATTTCGTATGTCGTAACTAATGCATGCGGATGAACTCAGCTCATCCAATCTGAGGGAAGACTCATAACTTTCGCAAAAAAAACACAATTCAGTAGCGAAGTGGTAAAACGGTAGAAGTCAATTTCACTATTGACCAGTTTTCAATGAATATCTCGGAATCTAAGGAAGATGGCAAAATTATTGTTATAACCTTTTTTGTAGACCCGATTGAGAGCTACAACAAATGTAATTACGAAAATTCCGCTATCTCCCTTAAATTCGGAAATATCCCTCAAAAACTCAACTGGGAGATAAGTCGACTTGAACCGTTTTACCACTTCGCTACTGAATTGTATTTTCCGGAGAAAAAAAATCACTCCATTCCATCGAAAATTAAATGAACTATTGAAAAAAAAAGATTGAAATAGGATATTGGGCATACCTACAGATAACTCCGATCTGAATTGTCACCTGTCCCGAGAAAACCGAAGACTCAGTATCGGATGATTTATTTGATAACTGCGGAAATGATTTGAAGTACCGCTAGCTAAATTACTCAAGCAGATTACTGTCATCGTTCACTGAGATAAAGTGTGAGTGTCTAGTTATCGAGACATTGACATTCTGTCTGGCGTCTCTTATCAGGCGCCTCAGGCACCATCTCAACTATTCTATGGAGTTGTCACTTCCGTTGACGAGGGTTTGATTTATGATGGTACTGTTAGAAATTTTGGTCCTTGAATTCTTTGGGTTCTGTGGATTCTACGATTTCATTAGTCAATTATTTTTCATTATATTCCATAACATGGCATTATACTATATTCTATTATCATTATTGTGTGGGACATCAGACGTTCGTGATCATTCACATACGAATCAATTCCACAGGAGAACCTGTCGAGAGAAATAAAATTTAGTAGAAAAAAATTATAAAATTCAGGCCGCGGAATTTCTATTAAAAAATGCTTTAATAGAATTTTTTATCAGTTTTTTGTGCGTCATTTCCTCTACAAGATAATTCTAATAATGTAATAATAATAATCATTGGAATAATCTAGTCTAACAGTCATTTAGACTAGAATAAATACCTACGAAATAAGAATTCGTCAAGCTAATGAAATGTCGAATTTAAATTTCAGTTACCATAAAAAATATCGTTTGAGATCCCACCCCTGGCAATTCAGTAGCGAAGTGGTAAAACGGTAGAAGTTAATTTTGACTATTGGCCAGTTTTCAATGAATATCTCGGAATCTAAGAGAGATAGCAAAATTTTTGTGACAACCTTTTTTGTAGACCCGATTGAAAGCTACAACAAATGTTGTTACGAAAATTTCGCTATCTCTTTTAGATTTCGAGATATTGATTGAAAACTGATCAATAGTCAAAATAGTCAAAATAATTATAGAATTCATGCTGCGGAATTTCTATTAAAAAATGCTTTAATAGAATTTTTTATCAGTTTTTTGTGCGTCATTTCCTCTACAAGATAATTCTAATAATGTAATAATAATAATCATTGGAATAATCTAGTCTAACAGTGATTTAGACTAGAATAAATACTTACGAAATAAGAATTAGTCAAGTTAATGAAATGTCGAATTTAAATTTCAATTACCACCAAAAATATCGTTTGAGATCCTACCCCTGGCAATTCAGTAGCGAAGTGGTAAAACGGTAGAAGTTAATTTTGACTATTGGCCAGTTTTCAATGAATATCTCGGAATCTAAGAGAGATAGCAAAATTTTTGTGGCAACCTTTTTTGTAGACCCGATTGAAAGCTACAACAAATGTTATTACGAAAATTTCGCTATCTCTTTTAGATTTCGAGATATTGATTGAAAACTGATCAATAGTCAAAATAGTCAAAATAATTATAGAATTCATGCTGCGGAATTTCTATTAAAAAATGCTTTAATAGAATTTTTTATCAGTTTTTTGTGCGTCATTTCCTCTACAAGATAATTCTAATAATGTAATAATAATAATCATTGGAATAATCTAGTCTAACAGTGATTTAGACTAGAATAAATACTTACGAAATAAGAATTAGTCAAGTTAATGAAATGTCGAATTTAAATTTCAATTACCACCAAAAATATCGTTTGAGATCCTACCCCTGGCAATTCAGTAGCGAAGTGGTAAAACGGTAGAAGTTAATTTTGACTATTGACCAGTTTTCAATGAATATCTCGGAATCTAAGAGAGATAGCAAAATTTTTGTGACAACCTTTTTTGTAGACCCGATTGAAAGCTACAACAAATGTTGTTACGAAAATTTCGCTATCTCTTTTAGATTTCGAGATATTGATTGAAAACTGGTCAATAGTCAAAATAGTCAAAATAATTATAGAATTCATGCTGCGGAATTTCTGTTAAAAAATGCTTTAATAGAATTTTTTATCAGTTTTTTGTGCGTCATTTCCTCTACAAGATAATTCTAATAATGTAATAATAATAATCATTGGAATAATCTAGTCTAACAGTGATTTAGACTAGAATAAATACTTACGAAATAAGAATTAGTGAAGCTAATGAAATGTCGAATTTAAATTTCAGTTACCACCAAAAATATCGTTTGAGATCCCACCCCTGGCTCCTCGAGTCCCTCGGCCTCACCTCGGACGAGCTAATCATAACATCTCCCCTAGCTGCCAAACTGAACGGTTATGTAGCTGGTGCAGCAACCCTAGAGCAATTCGAGAGTGACCCTTTGTGCAAGGGTCTCAATGAGAAACAGTATCAGTATTTGAAGAAGTGCATCATCGAGACTCAAGGGGCCGGCCTTTACTGCTAGCTCCACGAGAGAAAAAAATAAGAAGAGAAAACTGTGGACTCAACTGATGCAATCATCGACAGAGTTTAAAATGTATATTCATTATCATTCTTTTAAATCCAGTTTCACATCACTCAAAATATTCCAGGGGAGATTTATAATGTTTGAGAAAGGCTGTGAAAACAAGAATATTGAAAATTTATCAGACGCATTCTCCCTTCCTTTGCTGAAGATTAACGACTCTTTGGTTTAAACAATTACTCATTCATTAATACCCGTTCGTGTCATTATTTTTATCGTTTTGTTAACGTTGAAGTTGTTCTTAGTCTTTAGGTGAATTATCTCGGAAGAATAACAGTAATTAGGATTTAATCAAGCCTGTGTATTATTAGGTGAATTTTTACTCAACTTTGTGAATAAATTCTACAATAAAAATAATGGAGCTGTTAATTCCCTACATTACTTTATTGAAATCTTTGCTGTGTTTGCCGGAGAAACCCAATTTGCTCGTGCGATAAAGGCGGCTGTAAATTATATGTCGCACGTGACAGCGTAATTGCAGGTGTAAAGTTGTTGCAGAGGCAATTTAGAGTTTAACAGGGGGATTTGAAAAAGTGTAAAAGTTCAATCGCTGGTGATGTTTGGAGGAATACGGGAGATTAAGGGATCAGAATTTTTTGTATTGACTCAATTTACATTTGCCCTCATACGAAAATTCAATTGCTTAAGGTGAAGAGTAATAATAATTAATAATCGTGAATTTTCCTTCTAAACAATATGAATTTCTCCAGTTTCTCTCTGAATTTGTTGTTCAAAGTCATGAGAGTTGAATATTAAGGTCCGGTCTGTGCGGGTAGTAACTTTTTTTGTAACTTCCCTCCTCCCCCGTGTTTTGCGGCCGACTCCGAAGCTTCATATCAAAATTTGCACAATTTCAAAATTGCAGGTGTAAAGCAGGGATATTAAATTTCTGTAATATTACAAGGATTTGACCCTTACATTATTGAAGGTTTAAAATATGTTGATTCAATTTTTCGAATAATATAATATTAATAATCTGATTTTTTACGAATAATGATATATTTAAAATTTGTTAATATGAAACTGTAAATTTACTACTAAATGAATAATTCAAATTTCTTGAAAGGGGATTTTCAATTACACAAGTAATCATAAATTTTCCTACTTCGATTATTCGTTGATAAAATAGTTGAAAATTTGAATATTTGAATTGATGATATTTAAGTGCACAAAAAATCAGTTCCGTAAAATTTCCTACAACCACATTTCGCTCCGGAATTACGGAAAAGATACGTAATTTTTATTGAATATTTCTCTCCGTGTATTTGATTTGTGAATTTTCTATCCTATTCTAGGATAAAATTGAATTTGTCGATTTCCCCATTACCATAAATGAATAACGAACGGATCTGCTCTATCAACGATCCACGCAGAGGAAACCTGAGGTACCAACGTCACTGCGATCACAGATGGCGCAGAATGTTCCAATCGCGGAATTCATCTTCGAAATATTCGAATTTAAATTAATCTCACCACTCCGACATCTTCCGTAAAACATTCAACCACTCTATCAATTACGCCGAAACAAAGAGTATTTTACGTTTATAAAAAATACGAAAACATCATCATAATTTACGACGATTTTGAGCGTAATTTACGATTCCGAAATAGTAAATTACGTTTATGAAACCCTAATTTACGTTTATAATTGTTGTAAATTACGATTTATAATCGTCGTAATTTACGATTTCGCGATCGAAAATTAAATTCTCAAAAATACAAAAAAATCATCGTAATTTACGACAATTTTGAGCGTAATTTACGCCCCAAGTTCAAGCGTAAAAGACGACTTCTCAAACGCAATTTACGTTTAGGTTTTTTTGTGCGCCCGTATGAAAAAATCGTATAGAAATTTTCCATACGAATTATTTCGACTCATAAATGTTTCCATAAATTTTTGTTTGCATACGAAAGATGTCCAAACACTCCAGAGAAAAACGTAGAGAAATGTCGCAGGTCCATACAAAAAATTTCTCTACATGTGGCAGTGGGTCGTAGAGGATCAAACCTATGGAAATCGTCCAGATATAATTTCTATGAAAATATCCGTACAGAAATATCCGAATATCACATACGAAAATCCTATAGCAATTCTGTAGGCGATCCATGCAGAAAATTTCTATACGATTTTTTCATACGCGATCTGGCGCATGGCTAAGACACACATTTCTATTGATCGACTGCGCGATTCGCTCCTCCACCATGGAACTTCTCTCCCCTCTCACAATATCAGCGTTCTCTCTAGCACGGTGAAATCCTACTGTCAAAGGACTGTCAAGTGTGTAGAAAAACGACTCCTGCAGGTCCCACCGTCATCCTCGCCTCCTGCACTGGTGTTCTCGATAAATCATCATGATTCACTCAATCATTTCCAGAAAATTCGTCATTCTCTGTGAGTAATTAGATTTTCTTATCGTTCGAAGGATTGTCGAAGAAAAATCACGAGGGAAATCCTGGATAAAAGATTTTCTACTCTGAATTGACTCACAACTTATTAAATTTTCATTCAAGGGTGCCTCTTCTCCACTACCCTCAGCGTACCCTCATCATCGCCGAAGAAAAGTTACGACGAATTATACACGACGAGTAGACCCAGCAGGACAATCGTAGAATTGAAAATTACTCCCCGGCCAATAGTAAGTTGAATGAAAAAATACTGGAGAAATGTCACACCTAAAACCGCCACTTCTGTGCCAACTACGGAAATCGGAATCGCTTGCTCAAGACATGCAAGTGAATGAAATTGCAGTTGAATTTTCACTTTGAAAAGTAATAGAAGAAGAGGACACAGTTGTCAGACTACATAGGGACAATCGACACCCCGTGGACTCTCTCCCTATTACCTCACTCGCACGTCACGAGTTTACTCAGATGCTACTGCTCCCATTCACCTGTTCGTGAGTGGGCTATGACCACACCTACACATTCCACGAAATGTGATATGCTAAGTACCGAGCCTCCGTATTGGTTTTCTAAGGGTGCAAGTTATTCCAACAGTAAATTGAATTAAATAAACATCATGCGATGTTGTTGACTCTTGAGGTCAATTCCAGATGGGTTCGTGGATTAGTTCAAGGATTAATGATGAACTTCAGGGGTTGCCATATCCATTAAATTCAGGGGTTGCCGTATCCAATAATTCAGTAGTGAAGTGGTAAAACGGTATAAGTCAATTTTTTTTATTAACGCCTCTGGATCCAGGGATGGGTCCATTCGGCTTAAAAAAAAAATTAGTACATCATTTAGTACAACGAGTCTTGTTTTAGCATATTTTATACTTTGATTTTGCAATTTTTCAAAAACTTGGAAATACATTTGATATCTTTGTAATTCATGACATTGAGAATTTTTTGTATAAGTCAATTTTGACTATTGACCAGTTTTCAACAAATATCTCGGAATCTAAGCGAGATGGCAAAATTTTTGTTATACCCTTTTTTGTAGAGTCGATTGAGAGCTATAACAAATCAGTAGTGAAGCGGTAAACCGAGTTAAGTCGATTTTGACTATTAGCCAGTTTTTGCTGAATATCTCGGAATCTAAGAGAGATAGCAAAATTTTTCTCATGACCTTTTTTATAACGCTCTATTGGCTCTACAAAAAAGGTCATGACAAAAATCTTTCTATCTCTTTTAGATTCCGAGATATTCGTCAAAAACTAGCCAATAGTCAAAAACGACTTAACCCGGTTTACCGCTTCGCTACTGAAATGTAATTACGAAAATTTCGCTATCTCCGTTAGATTCAGAAATATTCCTCAAAAACTCAACTGGGAGATAAGCTGACTTAAACCGGTTTACCACTTCGCTACTGAATTTTACTAGAAGAAATTTCAAGAGGAAAATTCAACCAAAAAACTTGAAATCTATTGACTTTTTCCTATCGAATATCTAATAGAATCTGCGCAAAAAAAAAACGATTCCACCGAGAATTCCCTCGAATTTCAATGGAATTTTTGTTTTTATTAGGATTTCAATGGAATTCCCATAGAATTTCCAGAGAATCAATAGAATGTTCAAGCGAATTCGCAAATTCGTTCAATATCAATTCGTTTCTTTCAGCCGAAGAGTATGGGCTTATTGAAGACTACAACCGGTGAGACTTCGACTACCACAGCAGCCCCGCAAGCTCCCAAAATATTGTCGGGAGGTCCAGTCCTTTATAGGCTCAATAGCCCCGATGGACGTGCATGTATTCTGCTTCAAGTGGATGCACTTGTTTCTGCCAAGTATCGCACAACCTTTGGCGACGAGCGCACCGCAAATATTTATGTACCAGATGATGCCACTGTCACTGGAAACTGTGAGAAGGAGAACTTTGTCACTATGTCACTCAAGTGGGATGCTTATGTGTTATCCTGGAGCTTTGCTAAGGTTGGTTCATCTCCTTTCTTCCCCTGAGGGGAGGTTCACCTCGGGAAAAAATCCTTTGCATTTTTCAAGAAAAGAACTTCAAAAACACAAAATATATTCCCCACGAATATATTACAGATCGAAACGTTGGAATTGAATCTAAAAAATCATGAAAACAATAAATGCTTGAGGATTTAACGATTATGCGGCCTAATGGGTTGAAACCCCCCACGAATTTCATTATATATTCTACTTCTTCATTGAATAATTTTGTTGTTAAAAGAAAATGAACTTTAGTCGAATATCTATGCGTATTATAAAAATCCAAATTGACTTCTGATGATAAAAATTTGGTACTCGAAATTAAGACTTCAAAATTAAGAATTACAAGGGTCTTGAGGGTTTAGAATAAGGGTTATGAGGGTCAGAATAAGGGTCATAAGGGTCACGAGGGCTAGGATATGGGTCACGCGGGTCAGATTAAAGGTCACAAGGGTAGAATAAGGGTACAAATAGGGGTGACAAGGGTCAGATTAAGGCTTATATGGGTCAGGTTAAGGGTCACAAGGTTAAGGGTCATATTGAGGGTCCGAATAAGGTTAACAAGGATCAAAATAAGGATCATGGGCGTCATATGCGGATCATATGTGGGTCTAATAATCTCATATGTGGAAATAAGAATTATGAGGGTCAGAATAAGGGTCATAAGGGTCATGAGGGCTAGGATATGGGTCACACGGGTCAGATTAAAGGTCACAAGGGTAGAATAAGGGTACAAATAGGGGTGACAAGGGTCAGATTAAGGCCTATATGGGTCAGGTTAAGGGTCACAAGATTAAGGGTCAGATTGAGGGTCCGAATAAGGTCAACAAGGGTCAGAATAAGGATCATGGGCGTCATATGGGGAGCATATGCGGATAATATGTGAGTCTAATAATCTCATATGTGGGAATAAGGGTCGTGAAGGTCAGAATAAGGGTCATAAAAGTCGGAATAAGGGTCATGAGGGTCAGAATAAGGGTTACGAGGGTACAATAAGGGTCCAAATAGGAGCCACAAGGGTCAGATTAAGGCCCATTTGGTCAGGTTAATGGTCACAAGAGTAAGGGTCAGATTGAGGGTCCGAATAAGGTCAACAAGGGTCAGAATAAGGATCATGGGCGTCCTATGGGGATCATATGGGGGTTAGCGAGCGAAGCGAGCGGGGAGTGTAGCCCCCTAATCCGTAAAATAAAAAGTTAAATTTTATGAAGTCAACAATTAGAATGTTTCTGAAACGCCATCCTATTTTCATTGAAAAAAATAAATTCATCAGGCATAGAACATTTCAAACAGTTTCACTGAAGTCATAACTCAGAATATAAACGGTGTAAATAATCCTCCATTTGTTTCCAGACTCCGGGGGGTGAGAGGTGGTATGTCGATAAAATCGAGTTGACTTATAACTCCAGTGACCGCCACTTCGAGCATATCGATCAACCCAGTAAGTTGAATAGATCTCAGGCGGGATCGTATGAGTGAGCTTGAATGAAAAATTTGGGTTTCAGATCTATCGACGATTTTTAATTCAGTAGCGAAGTGGTAAAGCGGTTTAAGTCGACTCATCTCCCAGTTGAGTTTTGGAGGAATATTTCCGAATCTAAGGGAGATAGCGAAATTTTTGTAATTACATTTGTTGTAGCTCTCAATCGGCTCTACAAGAAAGGTTATAACAAAAATTTTGCTATCTCCCTTAGATTCCGAGATATTCATTGAAAACTGTTCAATAGTCAAAATTGACTTGTACTGTTTAACCACTTCGCTACTGAATTACTTTCTAAATCACCTGATTTCTTTATGATTTCTACTGATTTCCGGTGATTTCTAGAAGTCATTAGCAATCGCTACCGGAAATGGTAATCACTTGATTTTCAGTGATTTTTGGTGATTTCTTCCTTGAGTTCCAATCAAGTGATCCGTTTCCTGAGTACCCGGAGTGCTAGATTTTTCTATCATTTTTCCATGTGATAACACTACAAATATTAATGTCTGAATTTCACACACTTTTTGTGGACCTTTTTCAGGCACTACAAAACGCCTGAATGAAATGAAAATTCGTCTGAATTTCAGACATGAATTAAGATGTTTGGGCGCCTGTTCGTCTGAAATTTAGACAGTTTCATTCAGACGTTTTTGAGTGTCTGAAAAATGTCTCCAAAAGGTGTGGGAAATTTAGACATTCGTTTTTGCTGTGAATGCCAATGGTCAAATACCCCCTTTTAAAATTGCAGAAAAAACAGTTCGACTCAGTACCAATCAGAAATACAATCCAACGCTGTTTCCAACCCCCGTTGGGAAGTCCTTCACCTGCGAGGAGATTGATCTTCCCCTTTCAGATGGAAAAAATAATGCCACCCTTGAACTGAGGTAATTGATACTTGAATTGCAAAAGTTTACACTCCCAGCAATGGAACTGTAATGGAATTTTAAAGTAAATAATTACTTGCCACAGAGAAATACAACTGCAGCCATTCAAGTTCAAGACTAACGACTTTGCCGAGTCTTTTTCCTGCAAATCATTGAGCGCACGAGCCGGGAGGGATGAGACAGCACCGGTGGCTGTTGGATCGACCCTGGCCGCTGCGGTACTCTTAACTATCACTGGCTATGCTGGATGGCGATACTTCAAAATTAAAAAGGTCAAGTACGATACGATGGAGTAAATTTTTACTGTTAAAACTCAACGGAACAGACGTCAAAATGAGATACTAAATTCCTAAAATTCTTGGCCTTAGTTTTAATCGACATAGAATTCATATAGATTTTCGAATACAACTGAATATTAGGACTATGTGGACTTATGGATAAAAATCATACTTCAACTGCTCGTTGAATTCAAAATTGTCAACATTAAAATAAGAAATTACACTGAAATGAAAGAATTTTCATTATGCGAATCGTCAGTGGTTCGAGTTGAGAAAATTGGTTGTAGTTTCTACTAAGAGTTGCGTTTAAAATTCGTATCTATAAATTAATATTTATAATCCATTAATTTATATCCACGCGACGTTTCTTCCTATTTTCATTCTGATGTGAATACTTTCCACGTTTTGTGAGCATCACAATATGAATTATTATGCCAGTGTAGTTATACGTGCTGCATTAATTATCTATTGTTGTTAGTTTAAATAACTTTTATTTAATGAATTGTTTGGTGGTAATTTTTCTAAATCCCTCAGATCACACATAATGATGAGTTTTTTCTCTTTAGTTGCATTGAATCATCGAATCAATTTTCTATGACATTCTATTTTCCTTTTTTTCTCAATAGTTTTCAATTTTCATAAATAAAATAGTCAATACGATTTAGAACTGATTGGAAAAATTAGTTGCTAATCAACTCTAATTGAAAACATCACATATAATAATATGATTGAAAAGAGTTCTTTAGTTCTCTTGAATTATTGCGTCAATTTTCTATTAAATTCTATTCCTCCTTTTTTGTCAACATTTTTAAAATTTTCATAACTGCACAATAATCATCAATACAAAGTATCTGAAAATTTTTATATTTCGTGGGGCAATGATGAGTTATAAATAATTGAACAATTGAAATTTTTACTAATTACGATGAAAAAATTGGGTATTGTTCAAATTGACCTCTCATCAAACTTCCACCACTTCCGTTTACTAAAACTAGAAAATTTCTCTCATAAAATAGTCAATACGATTTAGAATTGATTGGACAATCCAATTGCCTGAAATCAATTAAATTGTAATTAATTACCAAATAATATTAATTAATGATTAATTATTTTAATTAATTAATTAATTGAAATATTAATAATATCAATTAATATTATTATTAATGACATTAATTGCCTGAAATCAATTAAATACTAATTAATTACCAAATAATATTTATTAATTATTAATTATTTTAATTAATTAATTAATTGAAATATTAATAATATCAATTAATATTATTATTAATGACATTAATTGCCTGAATTCAATTAAATTCTAATCAATTGTCCAATCAACTCTAGTTAAAAACATTGATTCGTTTGTTATAAGCGAAATACAAGAAAATCGCAAACTCCAATGGTTGTATGGATACTAAAAAATATGAAGAACAGTTGTGAACAGACAACGTGCGTACCACGTTTTTTATCATAGTGAACAATCATCAACCCTCTCATGCAAGGACGCCAAAGACAAAATCGATGTGAGTGAAGTAGAATGCGTGTGTTCACAGAGGGAAAAATTTAATAGAAAAACCTATCGAATTCGTTAGAAAATTCTACTGATTTCTATTGAACTGTTCTATTAGTTTTTGGCCGATTCCATTGAAATGTTCAATAGAAAATATTCAGTTGAAAAACTCAATAGAATTCATTTTTCTATATAACTTATTCTATTGAGATATTTTCTAAAGAATTTCCTCGGCTCAAATTTTTCAAGTTTTTTCGTTTGATTTTCTTGATGAGAAGACAAGAAAAATAGAATAAAAAAAACTTGGAAAATTTGAGTTGAGTAAATTCTATAGAAAATATATGAAAAGACTTTTTCTATTGAATGTTTTCTATTGAACATGTCAATAGAATCAGCCAAAAACTAAGAGAAAGTTCAATAGAAATTCAATAGAATTTTCTAACGAATTCGGTAGGTTTTTCTATTAAATATTTTCGCGCGTTTTAGACCGTTGTAGGAAATTCAGGGTGCGCCACAGCCTGAAGGACGAGCACTTCGTGCATGAGGGAGTTGAAGAAAAAATTATTTAGCATCGTCAATATCAGCATATCAAAACACTAATTGTGATGAAAAAAATCTCATTGCCTACGTTTCATCAGGTATGAAATAATGTATTGTACAAGTGCTTAAGTGGCAGTTTTCCATGCGCAAGTAGAGCATATCATGCCCATCACTAGTGTATAAAGTGATATTTTCTGCACTTCGTGATGAACAATGTCGTTCTATTAAATTTTCACTCGTTGGAGGTAACATCATTGAGGCAAAATATGGTTTGACACATGTGCGGCGCTCGTGCACCGATAGAAAGGATTTGTTATTGTTAACGAATGGATTTGGTTGGAGCCGAGGGTCTATCCGGTCTCACCAAATGTTCATTCATTAATAGTTAACGAAATATACTGCACCGATAGAATGCCGCATTTATTCCAAATGAGATTCGTTAACTATTAACGAGTGGTAAAGTTGAATATGACCAAATAAAAATGCAAATATAAAAAATATTCGTTAATTAATAATCAAGTAATATAGTTCAGTAATATGATCGTATTATTTTTGCTCATTTCAATATAGTTAACGAATGGTTCACTTGAAAGGTGAAAGCCGAGTCAAACAAGACTTCTCAATATGCATTCGTTAACTATTAACGAATGAACATTTGGTGAGACCAAATAGGCCCTGGCCTTCAACCAAATCCATTTGCCAACAATAACTAATCCTGTCTATCAGAGCATTCACTTTTTTGGGAGAGAGTAGCCAGATTTTTTTTCTCTTTCTGTCGGGAATGTGTGACGTTTAAAGTCGTGTGAAAGTTTAGCTTTACGCACTTGAATTTGGTTTACGTGGCCCGAAAAAACGAGGACTTTAGATCCGCTGAACATATCCAAAGGGGAGAAACGGTATCCGGTTAATTCATCCCAGGATAATTCATCCCAAACAATTTCATCCCAAGACAAATTCATCCCACGACAGTTTCATTCAATTTTTTTATTATTACTGTTTGGATGAAGAATACGCTTGGCTGAAGCGCGTGACTTATCGGATTAATTTTCAGGTTTTGTACTGATTTTGTAAATTGATGCTGTGGTCTGTTACTTGTGGCCTATCTGGCGAATGTTAGTTGAGATGGATAAGAATGATTTGACCGTTTTTTTGCAATGTTTCCTGTTAATCCGTTGATCGGTTGTGTAAACAATACTACGAGCGAATCGTGAAGTATCTGATTGATTTTGATGTTGTGTTCAGTGCCTTTTTCCTGGGAAAATGAAGTTAATATTTTTCTCTCCCTGAATTATTGTTGTGACCGTGAAAAATTCCATTGGAATTTGATGTTTGGGATGAAATTGTCGTGGGATTAATTTGTTTTGGGATGAATTTATTTGGGGTGAGTTGGCCGGGATGAATTCACCTAGAACCGGAGAAACTATTCAGGTCGATATGGAATCGGTAGAGAATCCAAGCGCTTCCGGTGCGAAAATCTATCGTTTTTTCGCCGAGTCCTATTGACGTCTATCGGAAAGTTCAATAGCGACGAAATATGTAAAAAATGTTCTATTGAGAACTTGTTGACAGAAGGTCAGGCTGGAATGATTCTTCAAAGTTACTCCTTAGATTTTACAATGTTTTTAGAGAATATATTTCCAGCATCTTATTTCACAGAATTTCCTGGCGGAAGCGCTCGCATTTACCGTTGAATTTTTCTTATGCGTGATTATCTGTACAAAAATATCTAACAAACAGTAAACGTATTCATCTCCAAGCGATGTGAATTAATCCCGGAATCAGGGATTTTTGGAGAAATAAAAACACTATGATGTAATTGTCAAGGATACGACGTTTCGCTAAATTCGTACAAGATACTCGACAAAGGTTCTAGAATAGAGTGGGAATGCAGTTGAGATATTGCAGAAATTTTTGGAAACATGCACCTACGATCTAGAACTTAATTGCACATTAATTGAATTTCAAAACGAATGGGCACTCGTTACAGTTCTTAAAAAAAATTAAACGCATTGTTCATAAAACTTGGTAAAATATATATTTTTTTACACGTATTGCACCATGTGTTAACGTCCGTCGACTCACACTTTTTATTGAATTTTACTTCGCTCGCGGATTACGTTTCGAAACGTAATTTTTACGTTTTTTTTCTGGTAATTTTTATTGAATTTTTCTCCCCGTGTGTTAAAAATTGATTTAAAATTCCTTGACAATCAGATCATAATGTTTTCATTTCTCCAAAACTCCCTGACTCCTGGATCAATATAACAAATTGAATAAAGCCCTGTGAGGCAGCTAAGCCGAATGGCTATGAGTCCCTGAAAATTTCTCCAAATATTCATTCCCACACGCATAAAAAGAAATGCCTATAGATGGTGCTTGAAATGACAGACTCGAAACTGTTTTTATCCACTCTATTGTGTTTCTAGAAATATTTATAGAGAAAAAAAGATTCTCATTATCCTATTATTCAATTAATTCAAGAAATTGCAAAAAGAAATGAAATTGCATCTTGAAATCATGTAACGTCGATTCAATTTTTCGAGAGTCAATAAATCTTTGTCAACTCTTCGTGAATGAATAAAATACTCTGTCTACTCACTAAGCTGGTTAAGAAAAACATGTTGAGATTTATTCACTTGGTTAATATCCATGAAAGCAGATGAATGTATATTATACATATGATATCCTCACTATTTTTCCCTCAATTAATTGCGGGGAAAAAACCATCGTTACATTATTCGATGCGTGCAGGTGTGATTAACACGCATAATTATATAATTTTACCTGTTTACATGTACATATTTATTGTCATGAATGAAATATATATTATATATTCGCATAATATATGCGTAAATGATAATTAAAGTATAATATAAACCTCTGTCTTCCAAACGCATAGTAAAGGAGAAGAAGCAAGATTTGAAGAAAAAAAACATTTGAAAATATAATTATTGACATTTGATGAGCGATATACAAGAGAAACATAGTTATGTAAATAATATCAATATTGTGCAGATGGATTATTTCGTGTTTGAAAACAATAAATGGATTGTGGAATGATCGGAAGAACTCATTCATATGTTGCAGGAATTTTATCAAACCCCAGAAACAGTGAAGAATGTCAGAAATACCCTCAGGTTAAAACATAATGACGTTCATGTACGCAACGTCAATTTCTATAATTTTAAAAATTCGTCAGAAAATGGAGACGCGCGGTAGCGTATCGGCCAAGGAACAGTTTTGACTCATTATTTTGTTTAATTCTTACTGAACAGTAGAAATTTTTGAAAAATCGTAAACAAATTAATGAAATGTCAACAGATTGATGACAAACACTACTAAAAATGATGGAATGTTCATAGAAAAGTGGGTATTAATTCACAGGATTATCAGAAATTCGAAATCTTCTAATATCTAAAAAAAAAAATCTGTGAATGGAACGTCTCAATTCAACTCAATATTTCTCTCCGCACGATTAGCATCTCCATTCACGCTGAGCCAAATTGCATAGTTACTACCAGATGCTTCAAGCTGATTCCAAAAAGAAGCATGAAAAAAAGTTGGCAGTAGTAGCAATGGCAAAAGGGCGTGAAAAGTACAGTCAAGCGGGTTTATACCCCTCAAGAATCCCCTCTCCATCACCGTCCCCTCACCCCACCTTCCTGCGTCGACACGTCCCTTTGCGTAACGCGTGTACATTGTCAATGGCTTATTGTCGTAATGCCCATTGTGATTCGAAAAGTACCAACAATATGAGTGAGGAGAAAGAGAGAGACAACTGCCGGTACAAATCGTATTGTTAACCCCTCTCTTGAATGAGAGATCCTGTTGCCCACCACTACTTTACTCCACCCAGTTGTCAGCAGGCCCCTTATTTTCTACCTTTTTCTTTCTCTTTCTCGTTCTTCCCCCTCCCTCTTCCCAGGTTAATCCTCGGGCCAAATCATCGATTTCCAGCGATTTGTCTAGTAACGCGAGAATGATTTTTTTCATCGATTTTTCATTATTTTCTTGAGATTTTCCATTCAAAGTAACTCTACCCTTACGGTAAATTCAAAGATTATTGAAAACTGCAAAAAATTGCAGAAAACTCGATTAGATTTGGAATTCTGATTTTTTTCTCAATTTAATTATCGTTTTGGTTTTTCAAAGAAGAAATGTTTAAAAATCAGGGTTTAACCCAGTGTCTTAAATGAAAAGTATATTTTTTACGAGAATCCCAAACGTAAAAAGTCGTGGGTAGATCCCGGACAATCCAGTCCATCGACGCCGGAACAGAACATCCACTTAAAGAAGATTTTCCTGTGCATTTGGCGGGACATGAAGGGTGTGCTTTATTACGAACTCCTGAAAACAGGTCAGACGGTAACTACGGAACGCTACAGCCGACAACTGAACAAACTGAGCGAAGAACTTGATCGGAAAAGGCCATTTACTGGGCAAGGAAGCAGGCAAGTCATACACGGAGAGAAATATTCAGTAAAAATTACGTATCTTTTCCGTAATTCCGGAGTGAAATGTGGTTGTAGGAAATTTTACGGAACTGTCACGGAATTTTTTCAGAGCGTTCCGTAATTTTTATGACTCTCCTGTGAAAAATTACGATATCGTCACTTAAATTTTCTGAGTCGATTCCGTAATCGGTAAGCGAATTGTGAGTTCCGTAATTTTTACTGAACATTTTTCTCCGTGTACTGCTGCATGACAATTCTCGACCTCACGTTGCTCGCGCGACTCAGAAGACTCTCTTAAACTTGGGATGGGAAGTTCTCCCGCACGCGGCATATTCACCAGACTTGGCCCCATCCGACTATCACTTGTTCCGGTCCATGCAGCACGCCTTAGTGGATAAACAGTTTAAAACGCTGGACGATGTGCGTAAATTCGTCGATGACTTTATCGCCTCGAAGCCTGCAATTTCCTTCCGCGACGGCATTCGAATGTTACCTGAGAGATGGCGCAAGGTCATAGAAAACGATGGACAATATTTCCAAGATTGAGTTCGTTGTTCTCAATTTTTTTATATCAAATAAATTTACTGAAAAATCTGTAAAAATTAAGTCACACACCTAATAATTCAAATAAATCATGGAAATTCATTCTGCACCGCCGACGCCTCATTTTTCCCTCTCCAAAATGCGTGGAAAACATGATTTACCGCCGAGGGTGCAAGAGACATATTCATACCGCAATAACTAACCTTAAGGTTATACAGGGTGGGTTTATAACGCTCATCACTGTGCAAGGGGCCAGCAGCATCCCCGCAGTGCGTCGGTGTCCCGTGTCTCCCATGTCGGCTTGTTATCCGTAACGCCCCATCGTTATCTGCAATTACCCTCTCCCTAAACCAGCCTCCAACCTATCCCCCTCCACCCTCCTGCACCTAGTTTATAAATTATAGAGCCATCCACCGAGAGGTTTGTATATATGCGTGGGCTACGTTAGGGATGAAGAGGTTTACATCTGTCATCAAACGCAACCCAATTACATTCAATTATCCACGGATAACGATGTATATTTTTCACATTATTATTTACGATCCCATCAATTAATGATCACGTGTTTTCCACATTATTACCGTTAAATTAAATAAATTAATGTCATTTCGGGGGTAATTACTGCAATTAGAGGGACAATGCGGCGCTTGTTGGCATTCACGTTTGATTATTCTGTTACAAATTTGTTATTTTTTTTATCCTTGGAAAATAAAAATTCCCCGAGGGTCAAATCACAGAATGTAATCGACGAAATCATTTGTAATCATGTAATCACATTCTGTGCTCCTGGTAATCACGATTATCATATAGGCAATGGTAATCAATGTAATGAATTCTGTAATCCTGGGTAATCGATTACATTTTGTAATTTCCCAAAATTCAAAAACCTAAAAATTTGTTCAGAACAAATTTTTCTCGTCCATTTACACTGAATGGTGTCGGTGGTTTCCTCACAATAATCGGTTATACCTGAGCGTAAAATCTGGGAATAATGAACTCACCCCTGTGTATTTTGACAGGCTGAAGAGGGTAAGACCACGGGGGAGGGGGCACGAGGGGACACTCAAAGTATCAGCCAAGAGATGACAACATGCGACATAATCAAATATTTTCATTTGTACTTGACTCCTCACTTTCTCAGCCTCCGTTTTAACTTTTTCCGAGTCATCTATCACACAGGTATAGTATTACTGGCGTTTTCGCGTCGCTCAGTTTCCAGGAGTTGGTCCTAAAAATAAATCTAAGAGAGTCATGATTATTAAATTCCCACAGGTCGGACTTGCCAGGGGCCTTTGTCAGGCCGTGTAGCATCCGCAGTTGATAAGGCACGCGTCCTTGGTGACTTTGCAGTGTCAGCTCCAGGGGTAACGCGAACTCGACGGTTACAAGTTGAGTTTCTACGTCATCAGAATATTGACAAATTTTTTAATATTTAATATTTTAAATATTGACAATTATCTGCGCTGTTAGAAAATTACTCCTGACAATTTTGAGTTAAAAATCTTGAAATTTTTAACAATCGCTCATTCACAAGAAATTTTTATGTATTTTGCTATTGAAAAATCAGGTGAATTCAGGAGTGTTCAGTGGAATGGCAATTTTCGGGACTACATGATAATGAAAATTGTTGAGTAATTTGAAAATTCAAGCAGCAATTTCCCTGAATTTTCAAAGCACTGACAATTCAGTTGGATGTGAAGTTCAATTTCCGCAATGAATTTAAAAATTCTAGATGTCATTGAAATATCAGTGATAATCTACACACCGAAAAACCTAAACGTAAATTACGATTTGATAAACGTAATTTACGTTTAAGGTATGATGTCTGGTGGCTTTTTTTCTGTCATAAAAATCAGAATTTAGGCTTTAAAAAGGCGTATTTCACGGTCAAAATAAAAACATTAATTATGCCTAAACAAAGTGTATTTTACGTTTATCAAAACGTAATTTACGGTTATCAAATCAAAGCTTATTAAGCGTAACATACGCTTCAGAAAGCGTAAAAAACGGCTTCCTAAGATTAATTTACGTTTAGGTTTTTCTGTGTATAACATGGAAAACCTTGACTATCCTGAATTTTAAACCTGAATGAGAGATTTCAGGAACGATTTGATTTTAAATTGAATTCAAATTCACAAGTCACAACATTGAGAATTCAAGTGCAACGCGGAGAGAAATATTCAATAAAAATCACGTATCTTTTCCGTAATTCCGGAGCGAAATGTGGTTGTAGGAAATTTTACGGAACTGTCACGGAATTTTTCCGGAGCGCTCCGTAATTTTTATCTGAATCTCTTGTGAAAAATTACCATACCGTCACTTAAATTTTCTGAGTCGATTCCGTAGTCGGTGAGTGAAGTGAGAGTTCCGTAATTTTTACTGATCATTTCTCTCCGTGAAGTATTGCTTAATTGCCAAAAAATTTTGAGCAGTGTGCCTTATTTTTTGCTCTTCATTCAGAGAGGATTTTTCCGTCTCTTTAAAAAAAAGGTGGAATTTCTGCGTGGCAGCGTGTTGAGGGGCGTGGCCCTTTTTCGGTCGAAAAATGTGTCCTGCATATAGCGGATTTAATAATGGAAAGCATTGAGGCACCAGAAGCGCGTTAACAAAGCGAATCGACACTTGAATGTACTTCAATGCTTTCACACCACGGGTCAATGGTGAAAAGAGCATCGGGATATTTTAGCCCGTGGAGTTTTTGTGTCTCATTTCAACCTGCGGAAAATCGATTGAAATAAACGACTTTTTCTCAAATTTTTCGGTTGGAATTTATGAGGTGTGGATTAAAAACAGAATCACAGCAACTGGAGAAATGTTTCATCTGGGAAGCGATTAAATTGAGAAATTGCGAAGAAAAGTAGATTTCGTCTTGAAATTAGGTGATGTACCTTCATATTAGAATGCGATGATTTCATCGTTCACACAGAAAAACCTAAACGTAAATTACATTTTGATAAACGTAAATTCCGATTTATAATCGTTGTAATTTACGATTTCGCAATCGAAAATTACGCTCATAATCGTCGCAAATTATGTAATTGTAATTTACAGCGATAATTTAAAAAATCGATGTTTTTCTCATCACACAGGATTTTTGATTAATTTAAAAAATTGTATTGAATATTTTCCGTTGGCTGCAATAACTGTTAAAAATGTAAATTAAAAAAAAAATTAAAAAAACAATAGATGACTGGACTTGTTCACTTATTATTCATAACATATATAATGAAGAAAATAATTACTCCTGATTGCGGATAAATTATTATTCTATTTATTCTCAATCAGTCAACATTATTATTCGGCAAAAAAATGAAGAATTTCGTTGGGTTGGTCAGAAACATCGGTGTTTGGGCATGAAAAATCGATGTATTCAATTAATCAACAAACATCGCCCATCCCTTCATTGAAGAAGTGCTGTAATAAAAAAAAATGCGACGAATTCGAGCTATTGTTTAGATATTCACTTAAACGATAAAAATAAATAGAATTTGCTGAGTATCATGTAACCACGTCTGTCCAAGATAAATAGTTGAATGGGATGGACGTCAGCGTAACACGACGACCGGAGAAACCTGGCGGTCCGAGTTTTCTCACAAAATTCACCTGACACGAGAATGATCATTCCCGTTGATACGGGTAAAAATAGGAGCAGCAAAGATGAGAGCACGTTAAAATTCACCCAAATAAGTTTTTAAAAATACTAATCGGCAAAAACCAATCTTTTGTGTCACAGAGATGGGGATTTCACCTCTTGATAAATCTGGCGTGATAAGAAACGATCGGGTTCAAGACACCCGGTGGTGGGATTAACGAGAGAAACCCAAGCCCACCGACCCCTATGTGCTGTTTATCAATCAGAGAGATCGTCATAATTGGCGAGCCAAGTGACAGATATGATGAACATATGCCCCCTTGGTGCGATGCATATTATATATTGGGTGTGTAAGGGTTTCCTTGTGGTGTCACATGTTCAGTTTTCATCCCCTGATAATAATTAGCCCCACCCATAAATCTCAAACGTCGGCGTCTCCCTCCAACCTGTTTCTCCTACAATAGATTTTCTTCATGCATTTTTTCGACGATTGCCAACGTGTTCACATTCCAATTATTTTTCAAGGTGGAAGCAATCCTTCGGGATTGAGATGATTTATTTTCATCCAGAGGTGTGAATAATTCAAGTTTAAAAAATTATTTTTCTGTGCTGCTTCTCACGATTCCTCGTCTGGAAATTGGTATTGCATACACTGTTGGAAAATCACTCCTGAAATTTCAAATACAAAAACTTGGAATTTTTAACCCTAGACTGGTCACCATGCGAGGAAATTGCCGCAACACGTCGTTTTATTCACCTTGCCATCGACTGGTTGACGGGAAAAATTTGAGGAAAATTGAATTCGTCAATTGAAGTATCTGGAAAATTCTAGTTTTTTTTTTCAATATTGTATCCTTAATTCTGGGAGAAAAAAATTATTTCCAACAGGTGAACAATCTTTTCCCGTGTTCAATGAAATTGCCTGTTGCGCGACGTTGCTGGGAACTCGCTAAACGCGCCCGGGAAGTGTAGAGTGGATTCGGCAACGCTGGAGCCTAAATAACGCGGCGGCACTCTCCCCCGAAGGTGACTAAAGCCGCATTTTCCCGTTAGGTGACCAGACTAAGGTTAACAATCACTCATTCACACAAAATTTTTATGTATTTTATTACTGAAAAATCAGTTGAATTCTGAAGTTCTGATTCAATGGAATCGCAATTTTCAGGTCGACATGATAATGAAAATTATTGAATAATTTGAAAATTCAAGCATGCCAGCGATGTTCTTCACTCAAGAAATTATTTTTGTGTTATTTTCCATTAAAAAACTCTCGAACAATTTTCTCCACTTCATTTTCTAGTGAATAAAAAGTGTATTGTGCTATCGAGATCCGAGCCTAATCCCATATCAGGTTATGCGCTCATTAGCAATCCTAAAAAGTAGCGTAAGATTTTCAAGAATCATTGTTGGAAAATTACTCCTGAAATTTCAAATACAAAAACTTAAAATTTTTGATAATCACTCATTCACACGAAACTTTCATGTATTTTATTACTGAAAAATCAGTTGAATTTTGAAGTATTCAATGGAATCGCAATTTTCAGGTCGACATGATGATGAAAATTATTGAATAATTTGAAAATTCAAGCATGTCAGCGACATTCTTCAGTCAAGAAATGATTTTTGCGTTATGACCCATTTATTTTCCATTAAAAAACTCTCGAACAATTTTTTCCACTTCATTTTCTACTGAATAAAAAGCGTATTGTGCTATCGAGATCCGGGCCTAATCCCACAGGTTATGCGCCCATTAGCAATGCTGAAAAGAAGAGGAAAAAAAGAGGGAGATAAAGATCGGAGATTTGTTGTGTCGCGAGAGGCGTGCAGCCGTGAACGCATCAACACAGGTAGTTGGAGGGTTTTGCTGGGTCTCTTTAGCTAATACTCCAAAATATGCTCTTTATGTGTCACTGACCATTTTACGCCGGGTGCTCGAAAAAAGAGAGATACTCTCACCGCTCTCAGATCGACGATTGCTCATTTTCCATCTCCACATTTTTTTTAGTTCCGTCAATAAGAGCCCACGGGTGAGTTCTCTTGACACATGTGAAAGACGACCTGCAGAGGCCCTCACCACGATTACACGGTTAGTTAGATATACCCTGTTATTTCATGTCACGTATCTAATATTGCACTTTACCGCTTTCGCTACAATCACAGGTGTTTGCACTAGGGGAGATCACGTCGTATTGAATTAATTCCGGCGAGTTGAACTTGTCGAGGAGATGATTCATTAACTGGGAACCTATGGGGGGTAAGAGTGATTGGTAGTGTGTAAAACAGTCACGACAATGAACATGATTTCAAATGATTCAAGATGAAACAATTCAATTTTTGTGGACAATTTGGTCTAGTAAGATATTTTCTGTGGAATTTCCTCGGCTCAAATTTTTTCGTTTGGGGTTTGATTCTCTTGATGATAAGAAACGGAAAATAGAATGAAAAAAACTTGGAAAATTTGAGCCGAGGCCATTCCGTAGAAAATATCTCAATCGAATAAGTTGTAGAAAAAATGGAATTCTATTGCCTTTTTCTATAGAATATTTTCAATTGAATATTAAAATAGAAATCCAATAGAATTGTTTAGCGAATTCGCTGTTTTTTGATCAATTTTTTCGTGCGTGAAATTTTCGACTGGACTGAAATATTTCAATGATTTTTTGTTGCTAAATAGTTGAAAATTATGTTGCAGAGACAATTCAGCAAATTATTTTGCCTATAGGAGAGAATAAAAAAATAATTCAGTAGCGAAGTGGTAAAACGGTTCAAGTCGACTTATCTCCTAGTTGAGTTTTTGAGGAATATTTCCGAATCTAAGGGAGATAGCGAAATTGTCGTAATTACATTTGTTGCAGCTCTCCATCGGCTCTACCAAAAAGGTTATAACAAAAATTTTGCTATCTCCCTTGGATTCCGAGATATTCATTGAAAACTGGTCAATAGTCAAAATTGACTTCTACAAATACAGAAGTCAAAATTGACTTCTAAAAATACGAAAAAATCATCGTAATTTACGACGATTTTGAGCGTAATTGACGATTGCGAAAGAGTAAATTACGTGTATGAAAACGTAATTTACGTTTATAATTGTCGTAAATTCCGATTTATAATCGTCGTAATTTACAATTTCGCAATCAAAAATTACGCTCATAATCGTCGCGAATTACGTTTATGTAATCGTAATTTACGGCGTATTTAAGCGTAATTTACGATTTTGTAGTGGTAAAATACATTTATGTAATCGTAATTTACGTTTAGGTTTTTTGTGTACATAAATTTTGATTGGTATTTCCCACTTTGAGTTTCAAAATAACTGTGATTGCATTCGAGACAATTCAAATGTAAATGCATTCCAAAAATAAATCAATCGCTAAACATAATCTCTGGGTGTCTCATATCCATCGGATGATTCCCCCACTTAACCCACCATCACCGATTTATATTGTTCACCGCATTAATTTCAAATCGCGACACCACTCCACTGCACCGTCCCACAAACGAGCGTCAGGAAATTTGACACGTTATGAACGATTGCATGTAATGCCTAGTGGTCTCACGGGCCTCTCGTCTTTTATGACAATCGATTTTCGCTCTCCTCCGTTTTATCACACATTCCGGAATGCCTAATAGGAATATTTCAAATAAAATAACAGGATTGACGTGAATAATCGGGAAAACAAGAATATTTCGACTACAAGGAGAGAAACGTTGGATAAAAATTATCTCGAAAGTCGTGACAAATTTTAATATACGAATGGTGATCGTGGAGCGAAATGGAATTTTTTGGAAACGAACAATAAAAAAATTTTTTTTTGCACTAATTACTCGTTTGAAGATCTATATAATCGATCTTCAAGGTATGAAAAATCTCACTCCAATAACCCACGACTTTTAAAACTCACAGGAGTCTCCCCTTAAGGGTGCCAAATGAATTTGTCGATGACCTTGAAAATTGACATTCACCAACAAAGTTATAATTTTTTTAATTAATAGTATTAGACAGATGGTGAACATCGGAGACAATTTTAAAATTTTAGAACTAATGGATATCGAGAAATTAAATAAACAAAATCAGTCTTATACACGGCCTCTTATGGAGTTTCGATTAAATTGAACGTTTCAACCCCCTAGGAACTCAAGAAAAATTTGAAAAAATTTGAAGATATGGGGAATGATGTGTTCAATGTGATGGCGACAAAAAACAATGGGGTACCGGGCTGAATAAGAGAGATATTTCAACCCGCCGTACCCATTTGATCCCATGCTTTCTCGAGGTTCGTCACGCGAAATAGAGGATTTTCCACATTTATTTTCTCGATGTCTAGTTCCGGTTGCGGGTTTGAAATTTCGTCGGATGGATGAGTACATATTTCTCCAATGATGGAGGGAAAGAAAAAATGTTTTTTGAATCTTTTTTCAAATTCACTTGGCACCCTTAAGGGGAGACGGAACCCCTTTGTCTACATCAAATCTTAGAATTGTGTTTTCTCCTACAACTATTAAGTTTTATCTATGAAACTACTTTATCGACTCGATTATCGCATTGTTGAGTCAATGAAGTAGTTTAATAAATAAAAAATAATAATTGCAGGAGAAAACACAATTCTAAAGATTCATATCAGTAGCGAAGCGGTAAACCGGGTTAAGTCGATTTTGACTTTGGGTCAGTTTTTGATGAATATCTCGGAATCTAAGAGAGATGGCAGAATTTTCTCATGACCTTTTTTGTAACTCTCGATTGGCTCTACAAAAAAGGTCATGACAAAAAAATTTCTATCTCTTTTAGATTCCGAGATATTCGTCAAAAACTGGCCAATAGTCAAAATCGACTTAACCCGGTTTACCGCTTCACTACTGATATAAACGCAGGGGTTCCGTTTCCCTTTAAAGTGAAAAAGTACTGGAAATGGAGGTTGCTCCACGATTACTTGACTCGTTTGCCAACTTTTCTTCGACTTTTTTCTCCGTGCACCCAGACGATGAAGTTTACTCTGTAATGTGATTTTGAAGTGCGTAGGAGAGAGCCAGGGGATTTTTTTAAAAAGCCATTTTGGAATGCAATTAAACGCAGCACCGTGAAATCTGAAGCTTCGCGAGCTTCATCCCTCCACCCTCATTCTCAACCGTTCACCTATACGCCAACCATATTTCAAATACCTGTGTCTGGGTTTGTACTTCACCCTCATCCTGTGGGAAATCCGTTTCAAACAACAGAGATTTAATTCGAAAAGAGACTAGATCGAAATCGCGGAATGCACTGTTGGAAATGTGTTGAAATTTTATTGAAGTATTGTGAATAAACTCCAGTTGAGTTGTTGAGTGTTGCGAGAAATAATAAATTTAAAAAATAGAATTCGTGGGAAAAATCATCAATGATGAATAACTTTTCTCTTCAATTTTTTAAATTTATTTTTTCTCGCTACACTCAACAGCTCAACTGGAGTTTATTCACAACACTTCAATAAAATTTCAACAAAATTTCAATTGATGTGTGTAAGAAATTGATCCATCAAATTTTTCCTTAAATTATTGTTTTCAACAATAGTCTCTATTTCGACTAGGGTGTTTTGACGTAACACGCCATTTCGGGCACGCAGAAAGGTAAATTATTTATTACAAAAATTTCACACTGAGGATAATTCTCATATTGGGTAGAGAATTCTCATTAATTTTTTTTTTTCGCGATTTTTTCATTACCTCATTAGACTCTGTGTTAATTTTTCACTTCTAGATTAATAGAAATAATAGAGAGATAAAAGAGAAGAGAAATAATAAATTTAAAAAATAGAATTCATGAGAAAAATCATCAATGATGAATAATTTTTCTCTTCAATTTTTTAAATTTATTTTTTCTCGCTACACTCAACAGCTCAACTGGAGTTTATTCACAACACTTCAATAAAATTTCAACAAAATTTCAATTGATGTGTGTAAGAAATTGATCCATCAAATTTTTCCTTAAATTATTGTTTTCAACAATAGTCTCTATTTCGACTAGGGTGTTTTGACGTAACACGCCATTTCGGGCACGGAGAAAGGTAAATTATTTATTACAAAAATTTCACACTGAGGATAATTCTCGTATTGGGAAGAGAATTCTCATTAATTTTTTTATTTTCGCGATTTTTTCGTTACCTCATAAGACTCTGTGTTAATTTTTCACTTCTAGATGAATAGAAATAATAGAGAAATAATAGAAAAGAAATAATAAATTTAAAAAATAGAATTCATGAGAAAAATCATCAATGATGAATAATTTTTCTCTTCAATTTTTTAAATTTATTTTTTCTCGCTACACTCAACAGCTCAACTGGAGTTTATTCACAACACTTCAATAAAATTTCAACAAAATTTCAATTGATGTGTGTAAGAAATTGATCCATCAAATTTTTCCTTAAATTATTGATTTCAACAATAGTCTCTACTTCGACTAGGGTGTTTTGACGTAACACGCCATTTCGGGCACGGAGAAAGGTAAATTATTTATTACAAAAATTTCACACTGAGGATAATTCTCGTATTGGGAAGAGAATTCTCATTAATTTTTTTATTTTCGCGATTTTTTCGTTACCTCATAAGACTCTGTGTTAATTTTTCACTTCTAGATGAATAGAAATAATAGAGAAATAATAGAAAAGAAATAATAAATTTAAAAAATAGAATTCATGAGAAAAATCATCAATGATGAATAATTTTTCTCTTCAATTTTTTAAATTTATTTTTTCTCGCTACATTCAACAACTCAACTGGAGTTGAGGTGCAGTAAAGGTGAAATCATTCCTTCACCTTTACATTCAGGCCGTCAGTTTTTTTCCTTGTTTGATAATATGAAAGATTCTGCATGTCTTTTCACAGCGGTGTTCTCTTGATTTTTTGGTTTGCGAAACAAAATAGAAAATTGTAATCATCGAGGGAAGTTAATCTCTCAGTCCATGCAGAGCAGATCTTGCGTGATTCGCCAGAAGTTCAGAGCGAAGAGAGATTACAAGAGGCGTGAAAAGATTCTGGGGAGGAATGGGGATTCACACGGGGTGGATTATATACACGTTTATAACGGGGGTGTAGAGAGGAGACAAAATGGCGTCCCGGAGGGAAACACGACACCAAATCGAAGTAGACGCCATCGCGAAATCCGTGAACCGCCCCTATCCACCCATCCCAAGATATCTCACGGATAAGCTGTTTTGAAAATTCGTTCAATTCATCGGCTTGGCGAAAAATTAATGAGGGAAAACCCATTAGAGGGCATTCGATTTTTCTTGCGTTACCGGATGTCTAGAGTTATAACTGCAGATCAAAAATCTTTTCCTCGAAAAATGGCATTATTGAATATTTTTCCCAATCGGATTTCGACCGATCAGAGCGCAGTATTTGAGGCTAATCGACAGTTTTATTTCGGATATTTCCTCCTAGCTTTTGAATATTTCGCAGTAGTTCTTCATTTTTTTTACCTGAATATTTCGCAGTAGCTCTTCATTTTTTCGGTTCATTTCAGATATAATCTTATATTTGACATAATTTGTTCAAATCTTCCCCAATTCACCTCCCGATGTTGTCCACTGCACTCTGCTTGGCCAAAATCCGATTGGGAAAAATAATCCGACAAATATCCCTCGAGATTAAAAATTAATCGGGTATTTCCCTCAAGCTCCTCTGCAAACAAACCATCGTGCCAAGTTTTGCAGAAACATCCCTCGCGCAAGCGCTCGGGATTTTTTAACCTGCAAAACTTGACACCCTCATTTGTTTGCAACGAAGCTATCGGGAAATACCCGATAATTTTAAAGCTCTTGGGGTATTACTACTGATTATTTAAATAATAAATTTGCACGCATGTGAGATATTTTCAAAACACTGACACCAATTTTTGTCATTCGTGCTTGAATAGAATGTTCTTTCCACTGGTAATTGATCATTATTTTAAAGACGTATGTGACAGAACATTTTTTTGGGTGATATAATTAAGGTCGTGAACAAGAAATTAAATGGAGTAGCGAAGTGGTAAAACGGTTCAACTCGACTCATCTCTCAGTTGAGTTTTTGAGGCATATCTCCGAATCTAAGGGAGATAGCGAAATTTTCATAATGAAATTTGTTGCAGCTCTCAATCGGCTCCGCAAAAAAGGTTATGACAACAATTTTGCTAGCTCCCTCAGATTCCGAGATATTCATTGACAACTGGTCGATACTGAAAATTGACTTGTACCGTTTTACCACTTCGCTACTGAATTGAATGCGTGCGTTCTATTTTTCCCTCGGGCAGAAATACCACATTATTGGTGACTGCTGGCAATTTGATCATCCGTATCATACCGAGGAGGCGTCCTTTTTTTAAACCTCCTAACACGCCAGGAATAGGACGCATTTGTCGGCAATTAGTGACGTGGAAGGCGGAGCTGTATGCAAAGGATTGTCGAGGCGTGGCTGAGAGTGACTACTTCACTTTTCCTCTGACTTCTTCCGCCGAGATGTACAAATCTGGCTCATCAATCGTCGGGCGAAATGGTACTCATTGATCTACACAACACTCTGGCCCACAGTGACAAGAAAAACGTTGGACAATTTGATTTTTTTCGTTCCAAATGGGCAACTCGTGCTGAATACCCAAAACAAATATTCTGCTGAGTGGCATAATTAATTTTCAATGAAGGTATTCATTTTTTTAATATTTTCAAACAATTCAGTAGCGAAGTGGTCAAACGGTTTAAGAGGAGACTACTGTTAGTTTTAAAAGTCGTGGGTTATTCGAGTGAGACTTTTCATACGTTGAAGATCGATTATATAGATCTGAAAACGAATAATTAGTGCAAAAAAAATTTTTTTTATTGTTCGTTTGCCCGAAAACGCTTAAAATGCCAAAAACAGTCCAGGGCCTCCAATTTTTGAGCTACGAATGTTTTTTTTTCAAAATTTTCGGAAAAATATGTGGAATAACAATTACGAGCTAGTTTTTTTTTAATTCACCTCTTACATGGCTAAATTTGATTTTTTTGTATTTTTTTTACACAAGTAGTGAATTTTTTTATGTTGAAGATCAATTATATAGATCTGAAAACGAATAATTAGCGCAAAAAACATTTTTTTTATTGTTCGTTTGCCCGGAAAAGCTTAAAATGCCAAAAACAGTCCAGGGCCTCCAATTTTTGAGCTACGAATGTTTTTTTTTTCAAAATTTTCGGAAAAATATGTGAAATACCAATTACGAGCTAGTTTTTTTTTTAAATTCACCTCTTACATGGCTAAATTTGCTTTTTTTGTATTTTTTTACACAAGTAGTGAATTTCTTTGTATGAAAAAAAAAACGTAATCAGCTGTGTATTTCATCCCTTCTACGGATGAAATAATTCATCTCCTATTCATTCATGTGAAATTCCTGCAATTTTTTTTAACAATGTTTTTATTCAAGTTTACTAAGATATTTACAAATATTTACAAATATTTACATGAATTTACATTTTTAAAAACAGGTATAGAACATAATTAGCATTGGATATATATGTCTAATTACATTAAACATTGATCACTCAGTGACTCGAGAGTTTAATCATTATATTTTATTTTTTTATTTTTCCATTATCGTATTTTTTCAGTTTTTTTTCTCCATTCAGTAGCATAATTATTATAAATATTATATGCGCTCAAAAAATAGAAGTATAGTAAGAATAGAAGAAGAAAAATAGAAGAAAATGGACACTTTTGACTTTTTAAAAAATGTTAATGACAGGTTGAATTGTTGGTGAGATGTTTTTTTTTATTTTTCAGTAAAAAGAACGATTCTTTCCCTTTGTGTTAAGCCCAAACTGATTTCAATTGATAAAGCTGTCTCTGAGTTATAAATATTTCTTTTAATATCAAGTGTCCATTTTACCCCACCCTCCCCTATTTAATAAATAAAAAAAAAGAAAGAATGTAGTTGCATTTTATGTGTAAAAAAGCACTTTTTTAATTGCGGGAAAAAAAGAGAAACAAATTCTCGCCC
Source organism: Diachasma alloeum (assembly GCF_001412515.2). NCBI lineage: Eukaryota > Metazoa > Arthropoda > Insecta > Hymenoptera > Braconidae > Diachasma > Diachasma alloeum. The sequence goes on along the minus strand of NW_021680408.1, from coordinate 263,225 downwards.
TTTCTCTGTGTAAACGTGGTAGGTGAGAAGAGAGTTTGTTTCGTTTATTATTATATAGTCGTATGTTGAGTACGGGTTTATAAAATGAAATTCCTGCAACCCCCTGAATACCGATAAGATCTGCATAACCCCGATAAGCTCAACGACCCACAGCGAAGACTGTCAAACCCACCTACAACGAAACAAAAACAAACAGTAAAAATGTAAGGGTAACACTGGTGAAACATCGCTAAGAATCACGGTGTAGAGTAACGTTGACACGTTCCGTTTCCGGTGTTTATAAGTGGCCGATTGCTTCTAACAGCCGAGTGACGAGCAATCAACAAAAATCGCACTTCCTCTAATTCCGTATTGGCGTCGTAGAGATGAAAAATGATACGTCACAATTTATGGATAGGGTAATCAGACGAATAGATTGTGCGCTGATAGAACGGATTAGTTATTGTTAACGAATGGATTTTGGTTGGAGGTTAGAGTCTATTCGGTCCCACCAAATGTTCATTCGTTAATAGTTAACGAACTGCAAAACTAGGTGTCTGACAACCATCTGAATTTAAGATGACAGGTGGCAGAAAACGTCTGAATCTTTAAAAGTTTCCGAAAATCTAATTGATGTCTGAAACGGAAACTGATCTCTGTATCTTAATTTCAGACATCTTGGTACGTGAACGATTTCGCAATCGTAAATTACGCTCAAAATCGTCGTAAATTACGATGATTTTTTTCGTATTTTTGATAAACGTAATTGACGTTTTGATAAACGTAAAAGACGCTTTGTTTAGGCATAATTTACGTTTTGCTAACCGTAAATTACGTTTTAATAAACGTAAAATACGCTTTGTTTAGGCGTAATTAACGTTTTTATTTTGACCGTAGAAAACGCTTTTTTAAAGCCTAAATTCCGATTTTCATGACGGAAAAAAGCCACTAGACATCATATTGACGTTAAGTCTAAATGACGTTTATAAAAACGTAATTTACATTTAGCTGTTTCTGTGTGAATGTCTAAAATTATTGAGGGAGTTCACTCAAGGTCACAAGTAACACGATCACCTTCTAGAGCAATATCATCATAATTGAAACCTAATGCTAATCGCCTGGAGAAACGCGCTATTGAAAAAATAAATGCTTCTCTCAATTAAACGGATATTTCGAAAAAATGTTTTTCTCAGTCTATAAATTCTCTTCGATTTTCTCCATCATTTTCAATCACAGAAAGACTTCGGCGGGAGGGGAAGGGGGGGGGGGGGGGTTCGCCCTCCCCTCGATGACAAAAAAAAATGAACCTCTCACCAAGAAAAATTGACAAAAAATTTGAAGAAAAGAAAAATTCGAGGATTTGAGAACGAAATAATGAAAAAATCGGGGAAAAATCTTGAGGAAAAAAAAACCAAGGGGGGATGTATCTGCACACATGGACAGGTGTTGATCCCCCCCTCCAGCCGAGAGGAAAAAGCATCTCCCTGCGAATGAGAGAAATCCCAGTATCCCCCGATGTAGCATAAGAGGGTTGCGCCTACCCCGGTATCCTCCACCAATGGGAACTAATCCCGGTAATCCCCGCCCGCCAATCCGCATCGCCACTCGGTCCGTTTCCAGTCGAGTTGAGGGGCACAACGTTGCGCGCTAGTGTTACCACCGTGCACCCAAAAACTCAACGGGCGATATAACGCGAAGGGAAAAGAAGGCAAAAAGTGAGAGTGTAGAGAAGTGAATGAGAAAAAAAAACATTGCGAGAAATATCGAGAAAAAGAAGGGAATGGGAGTGAAAAAAATAATGGTATTGGCAGTGGTGAACCTCAGCTAACTTGGTGACTTGGTCACTCAGTGACTGTGTCTCGTAATAATCGGTGCTGACGTCTCGCAGTGGCTCGTTTTACTCTACATGTGTGTTGTATATTTATCAATTCACTTCGACCAAATTAATTGACATTTATCAATTAATTTCAACCAAAGATGACATTAGTTAACTGACAGACTGTTTTATTCAGTTAAATAGTTTACCCAATAGCTTGAAAAATGTGATGTCAACTATTTTCATGTTATGGACATTTTGAGGGCTTCAAAGTGACCGAAAAATTGTGACGCAAGGATTTTCCAGACATTTTGGATTTATTTGGATAAGTGATAATGTCCGAGAGTTCGGATCAATTGTCATCGCCCAACAGCGAGTGCAATAGTCAAATGGGTCACCGTAGTTCGGGTGGTTACGTGAACACGATACAGGGATTATCGTTGAATCTTCATCAGCGTCAGCAGAATTCGGGTGTCACGGCGGGGAACAGTCCGAGGTACGGACAGGAACAGAGTGCTTGTAATTCAGTGAATATTTCTAATATCGGGCTTAATGTTACGGGGAGTACTGCCGATTTTACGCCCGAACAGATATCGTGCATGTGCGAAGCACTATCGCAGAGTCATGATATTGAAAAACTTACCAGGTAATGATGGTTTGTGATTATTTCCTTCCCGTCGATTCCCATTTTTTTTTCATTTAGAATTTTCAGTTTTTACTTTTCTTCCCTGATACCTTGACATTCGGTTTTTCGCAGATGTTGAGTGATGATAAAAAACGAAATTAAATCTATTTATTTTGGATATTCTTGCGGTTATCTTAGTCTTGTTGTTGATGTTCGTCATTTTGAAAAATAAGTAGGGGAGGATGGGGTAAAAGGGACACTTTAGACTTTTTTAAAATTATTTATAACTCCGAAACAAATTTATCAATTGAGCTCAGTTTAGGCTCGTCACAAAGAGAAAGAGTTGTTCTTTGTATTGAAAAAAAAATTATTGAATTTTATCAACATTTCAACCCCTCATTAACATTTTAAAAAAAGTCAAAAGTGTCCGTTTTACCCCACCCTCCCCTAGTTGGAACAAGAATTAAGCTGAAACTAGCAAAATATTCGTCCGCGGGAAATTCAATTTAGGGGATATTTAAAGTAACTCTACCCTTACGGTAAATTCGAAGATTAGGGGAGGTTGGGGTAAAATGGACACTTTTGACTTTTTTAAAAATGTTAATGACAGCTTGAAATAGTGATGAAATTTAATAATTTTTTTTTCAGTGCAAAGAGCAATTCTTGCCCTTTGTGGTGAGCCGAAACTGAACTTCATTGATAAGTTTGTTTATGCGTTATGAGTAATTAAAAAAAAGTCTGAAGTGTCCATTTTACCCCACCCTCCCCTATTGAAAACTGCAAAACAAATTCAAAAAACTGGATTAGATTCGGAATTCTAATTTTTTTCTCAAGTTAATTATCGCTTTGGTTTTTCAAAGAAGAAATGTTTAAAAATCAGGATTTAACCCAGTGTCTTATGTGAAAATCAATATTTCCATCGTAATTGGAGATTAAAATCAGAATTTTTTTTCATTAGATGTGAAAAAAAAAGATTTTTTTTGACACATAAAAAATAATCCACCGTTTTGCAAATAAGTTTTATTATTTATTTATAAGAGGGAAATCTTTGAAAAAATATCAATATCTCGCGAAATTTAATTTAGATAATACTGACTGGGTAAGAATTTTTCCAAATTTTTTCCATGCAATTTAGTTGAAAAATTTGAAAACTGAAAATATCCAAAAGTACAGCGTAGCCCGGCCGAAGAGCCACTTTAGAGCCACGGTAGAGCCACTTTAAGTGTAGGAGAGTGAAATAATCATATGTACAAATGTTTTTCAAGTGCGAAAGAGTTTGTACATTACTTAAAAACATTTGTACACACGGAGAGACATGTTCGTAAAAATTCCGGAACTCACAATTCACCCACCGATCACGAATTAAATTTAAGTGACGGTATCGTAATTTTTCCGGAACGCTCCGAAAAAATTGCGTGACAGTTCCGTAAAATTTCCTACAACCACATTTCCCTCCGGAATTACGAAAGAGATACGTAATTTTTATTGAATATTTCTCTCCGTGCACTCCTAGATTGGTTCTAGGTGAATTCATCCCGGACTACTCATCCCAAAACAAATCAGTCCCACGACAATTTCATCCCAAACATCAAATTCCAATGGAATTTTTCACTGTCACAACAATAATTCAGGGAGAGAAAAATATTAACTTTATTTTCACAGAAAAGGGCACTAAACACAACATCACAATCAATCAGATACTTCACGATTCCCTCCTAGTATTGTTTACACAACCGATCAACGGATGAACAGGAAACATTGCAAAAAAACCGTCAAATCATTCTTATCCATCTCAACTAACATTAGGCCACACGTAACAGACCACAGCATCAATTTACAAAATCAGTACAAAACATGAAAATTAATCCGATAAGTCACGCGCTTCAGTCAAGCGTATTCTTCATCCAAACAGTAATAATAAAAGAAATGGAATGAAACTGCCGCGGGATGAATTCAGTAGCGAAGCGGTAAACCGGGTCAAGTCGATTTTTATTATTGGCTAGTTTTTGACGAATATCTCGGAATCTAGAAGAGATAGGAAGGTTTTTGTCATGACCTTTTTTGCAGAGCCAATAGAGCGTGATAAAAAAAGTTATGAGGAAAATTTTGCTATCTCTCTTAGATTCCGAGATATTCAGCAAAAACTAGCTAATAGTCAAAATCGACTTAACTCGGTTTACCGCTTCACTACTGAATTTGTTTTGAGCTGAAATTGTTTGGGATGAAATGTCATGGGATGAATTAACGTGATACCCCTGGATTCGCCTAAGACAAATCTTCTGCTGTTGAATCTTTCGCTAGTTTCAGCTTCATAAAACAAGAACTGACATAGGGGAGGGTAGGGTAAAATGGACACTAGACTTTTTTAAAATTATTCATAGCTCAGAAACAAATGTATCAANGAATTCATCCCGGACTACTCATCCCAAAACAAATCAGTCCCACGACAATTTCATCCCAAACATCAAATTCCAATGGAATTTTTCACTGTCACAACAATAATTCAGGGAGAGAAAAATATTAACTTTATTTTCACAGAAAAGGGCACTAAACACAACATCACAATCAATCAGATACTTCACGATTCCCTCCTAGTATTGTTTACACAACCGATCAACGGATGAACAGGAAACATTGCAAAAAAACCGTCAAATCATTCTTATCCATCTCAACTAACATTAGGCCACACGTAACAGACCACAGCATCAATTTACAAAATCAGTACAAAACATGAAAATTAATCCGATAAGTCACGCGCTTCAGTCAAGCGTATTCTTCATCCAAACAGTAATAATAAAAGAAATGGAATGAAACTGCCGCGGGATGAATTCAGTAGCGAAGCGGTAAACCGGGTCAAGTCGATTTTTATTATTGGCTAGTTTTTGACGAATATCTCGGAATCTAGAAGAGATAGGAAGGTTTTTGTCATGACCTTTTTTGCAGAGCCAATAGAGCGTGATAAAAAAAGTTATGAGGAAAATTTTGCTATCTCTCTTAGATTCCGAGATATTCAGCAAAAACTAGCTAATAGTCAAAATCGACTTAACTCGGTTTACCGCTTCACTACTGAATTTGTTTTGAGCTGAAATTGTTTGGGATGAAATGTCATGGGATGAATTAACGTGATACCCCTGGATTCGCCTAAGACAAATCTTCTGCTGTTGAATCTTTCGCTAGTTTCAGCTTCATAAAACAAGAACTGACATAGGGGAGGGTAGGGTAAAATGGACACTAGACTTTTTTAAAATTATTCATAGCTCAGAAACAAATGTATCAATAGAGCTCAGTTTGGGCTCATTACAAAGGGAAAGAATTGTTCTTTGTATTGAAAACAAAATGATTGAATTGTCATGGGATGAATTAACCGGATACCCCTAGACTCGCCTAAGACAAATCTGCTGTTGAATCTTTCGCTAGTTTCAGCTTCATAAAACAAGAACTGACATAGGGGAGGGTAGGGTAAAATGGACACTAGACTTTTTTAAAATTATTCATAGCTCAGAAACAAATGTATCAATAGAGCTCAGTTTGGGCTCATTACAAAGGGAAAGAATTGTTCTTTGTATTGAAAACAAAATGATTGAATTGTCATGGGATGAATTAACCGGATACCCCTAGACTCGCCTAAGACAAATCTGCTGTTGAATCTTTCGCTAGTTTCAGCTTCATAAAACAAGAACTGACATAGGGGAGGGTAGGGTAAAATGGACACTAGACTTTTTTAAAATTATTCATAGCTCAGCAACAAATGTATCAATAGAGCTCAGTTTGGGCTCATTACAAAGAGAAAAAATTGTTCTTTGTATTGAAAACAAAATGATTAAATGTCATCAACATTTCAACCCGTCACTATTATTTTTAAAAAAATCAAAAGTGTCCACTTTACCCCAGTCTCCCCTACACATCTCGCAGTGTTGATAGTAAACATCGGACATAATTCTCAACTTGTCATTATTTTTTATTTATATCAGATGATCGTCGAAGTTGATGCGCCACTCGAGTTCTATTTGCTTTTTAAAATAGTATTTGAAAATTGTAAATGAATTCCATCATCATCAACGGTGAAGCGAAAATGTCTCGATCTCAAAAGTCCCTCAATTTCCTATTTTGCAGATTTTTGTGGTCCCTTCCGCCGGGTGAACTGCACCGCGGTGGCGAGAGTGTTTTAATGGCGCGTGCAGCGGTGGCATTTCACCGTGGCGCTTACCACGAGCTCTATTCAATTCTCGAAAGCCACCCATTCTCTCCTCGTCGTCACCCAGAGCTTCAACAAATGTGGTACAAATCTCACTACTGCGAGGCTGAGAAAATCCGGGGCCGCGCGTTGGGCGCAGTTGACAAATACCGTTTACGAAAAAAGTATCCACTGCCAAAGACAATCTGGGACGGTGAGGAGACGGTTTACTGTTTCAAGGAGCGATCGAGGAATGCACTGAAGGAGTGTTACACGAGGAATCGTTACCCAACGCCCGATGATAAGAAAGACTTGTCTAAGAAGACCGGCCTGACCCTTACCCAGGTCTCCAATTGGTTCAAAAACCGGCGACAACGAGATCGAACGCCGCAAACGAGACCGTAAGCCAAATAATTGCAGTTGAATTGGGAATGCAAAATGACGATAATTTCTTAGATGCGTCAAGTGCCAGTAGTTTTTATATCGTTGTCATTTACGCTGACAAATCGTACATCTAGATGTAATCTGACCGTCATTTTTGTGCTCGGTAATTTTTTTTGAATTTTTTTCATGAATTTTTTTAGAAATTTGAATAAAATTATGAATAACGCCGGAACGGAAATCGAAAATTTAGTTAACCCCTCACGTACGGGGTCTTTCTGATATCAAGTCCACCACACGCTCAATAGTCTTCGCATCCCATATTTTCTGATGAATGAAAAATTATAAATGAAATATATAATTGAAGCTACAGTATTCACCTTCCCAATGGTATTAATCCGATTGTATTATCTGCCATAGTTTCGGAAATATTCAATTTTGAAAAGAGCCATGCGTTTTTGCATGGATCGGTATGACATACCGAGCCCGTACGTGAGGGGTTAACCCCTTAATATTACCTCAGTATGGAATTGCAAAAAAATCAGAAAAGTTTCGTAGCACTTTTCTTATTTATCATTATCACGGAATCTATAAAGCTCGATTATAGAAAAACAGTCGTAGAAAATTTTTCATTGGATAAATGATGTCGTAAATCTTCTCATTTGAGAACTAATTAAAGAACTCTCAAACATACGGTGCCTAAAGCAGGCTATCTCTTACTAAAATTTGGAGAGCTCTGGGGTCCAAGGTCCAGCATATTGATGACATTTCAACTGATGCTAGTACTATGACATGAAAAAATAGAAGAGAATAGTAAAATACGAATTGAAAAACAGATTACTATACTCATTTATTGAAAAATGCCATTGTCCACTTGTTTCATTTGTTCTTTCCATTCCCGACTGCTTAGCGTGTTTTCGATGTTTCCTGGGATTTTGTTTTCCATGCGTATGGAAGGCACGTGGGACCACGGGGGGTCGCAGCACCCAAAACGGCCTTTTTCCAAGTGCAACAAGTGTCCGAAACACATGTCAACTTTACGTGGACCAGCGGTAAATCATTTCAGGGGGTTTCACACTCAATCATTTATTTTTCTTTCGTTCAGATAATTTGGGGAACTTTGCTCCTATTCTATACATACGTATCAATCACTTCCTATTTCAGTTCCACCAATGCCAAGCAGTCCCAGGAAAAATCATAATCCGATCAATGAAAAATCCAAGTGTTAGCGACATCGATTTTTTGTTAAGAATTTCAGTAAGAGAATTCTGAGAGTCGCGATGTATTAACTCTAGTCTGGTAACCAAACGCGACCCTGCGACTCTGGTCACCTCCGCGGGGATTCCCCGCCGTGTGTGTAGGCTCCAGCGTTGCTGAATTCACTCTACACCACCCGGGCGCGTTTAGCGAGCTTCCGGCAACGTCGCGTCTTGGGCAATTTCATTTAACATGGGAAAACACAATTCATCTGTTCGAAATAATTTGTTTTCTTTAGGAATTTTGAGAAATATGTTGTTATGATGTAATAGACATCAATTATTTTCATGAATCGAGAAAGAATGATCGATATCTCGCAGGTTGATTATTTCGAAAATACCGCATCAGCTGCTTTAGTAATAAGGACTAGCATTATAAAGCGCGCTTCGCGCGCCCGACAATATTTTTTATCCTTGTCAGTGGTTCAATCTTCATTAACACAAACTCATTTTTTTTTCTAATCGTTAGTCGACACTTGTTTGCATTGATAATCGATATTTTCATTTGATTAAAAATACAAAATCGACACCTCGCAATTTCGAGATTTGGTCTTCTCCTTTAGTAATAAGGAATAAGGACTAGTAGCATTATAATGCGCGCTTCGCGCGTGTTAATGAAGATTGAACCTCATCAATGGTTCAATCTTCATCAACACAAACTCTTTTTTTTTTTCTAATCGTTAGTCGACAGTTGTTTGCATTGATAATCGATATTTTCATTTGATTAAAAAAAAATCGACACCTCGCACTTTCGAGATTTGGTCTTCTCCTTTAGTAATAAGGAATAAGGACTAGCATTATAATGCGCGCTTCGCGCGCCCGACCGTATTTTTTAACCTCATCAATGGTTCAATCTTCATCAACACAAACTCATTTTTTTTTCTAATCGTTAGTCGACAGTTGTTTGCATTGATAATCGATATTTTCATTTGATTAAAAATAAAAAATCGACACCTCGCAATTTCGAGATTTGGTCTTCTCCTTTAGTAATAAGGAATAAGGACTAGTAGCATTATAAAGCGCGCTTCGCGCGCCCGACAAAGTTTTTTAACCTCATCAATGGTTCAATCTTCATCAACACAAACTCATTTTTTTTTTCTAATCGTTAGTCGACTGTTGTTTGCATTGATAATCGATATTTTCATTCAATTAAAAATAAAAAATCGACACCTCCCAATTTCGAGATTTGGTCTTCTCCTTTAGTAATGAGGAATAAGGGCTAGCATTATAATGCGCGCTTCGCACGCCCGATAAGATTTTTTAACCTCATCAATGGTTCAATCTTCATCAACACAAACTCATTTTTTTTTTCTAATCGTTAGTCGACAGTTGTTTGCATTGATAATCGATATTTTCATTTGATTAAAAAAAAATCGACACCTCGCAATTTCGAGATTTGGTCTTCTCCTTTAGTAATAAGGAATAAGGACTAGCATTATAATGCGCGCTTCGCGCGCCCGACCGGATTTTTTAACCTCATCAATGGTTCAATCTTCATCAACACAAACTCATTTTTTTTTCTAATCGATAGTCAACAGTTGTTTGCACTGATAATCGATATTTTCATTTGATTAAAAATAAAAAATCGACACCTCCCAATTTCGAGATTTGGTCTTCTTCTTTAGTAATAAGGATGACCCAAATCCTAGTCAATATTTCGCGTCACATGAAAGACAGCCCCCAGACAAAACTGCCATCTAATTCCAAACACTGACTCACTAAGTTCAATCACCGTTACAAGGACGCATGTATTTCATTCACTCAATCCCCGCCACATAATCCTAATTCATTTATCAATGAAATATTCGATAAAGCGTGTTGATACGTGTTTCTCAGTTTTGTTTTCAACAAACAAATGATTACGGGGTATCATGATAAATACTCATCCGCATACTTTCGACCTATCACCCATATAACTCGCTCGGTCCCTCTGGGCCCACTCGCCAGGAGGGGGGGAATTGTTGTGTCTACCGTGTTACGGTCACGACACCACCCGCCCAGAAATTCATTCCGCGCAGGACACAAGAAAAAAAAATAATAAAAGAAATAAATGGGAAAAATATGACGAGAAAAATAAAAGGTGCGAATGAGAATGTCTTCGGATGTCGGATGGACCCATTTTCATGCTTTCCGACGGAGGTTTATATACCGAGGGAAAAAGGAAATGCGACGCCCTATTACCGTTTTATGGCGCAGGATTTGAATTACGTATCTTGTTACACCATTGAGCCTCTCGGCTCCTCTCATCGCTTGTGTCCAATAGTTTTTGATGCGACGATTTTTGGGGTGGTTTATAAAGAGCCGGGGGGCCCCTGGGGGCCGATCTATCTAGGGGGAAATTATGATCAAGTTGAGTGGAAGGAGAATGGGAAAGTTGAGAACGAGATTTTTGAGTTTTTGATGGCGAATTTTCTGGAGAATGTTTCAGAGTGAAACACATTTTTCATACACACGGAGAGAAATATTCAATAGAAGTTACGTATCATTTCGTAATTCCGGAGCGAAAGATGGTTATAGGAAATTTTACGGAACTGTCACGGAATTTTTTCAGTGTTCCGTAATTTTTATCTGAATTTCCTGTGAAAAATTACGATACCGTCACTGAAATTTTCTGAGTCGATTCTATAATCGGTGAGCGAACTGTGAGTTCCGTAATTTTTACTGAACATTTCTGTGAGAAAGAGTGAGAAAAAGCCCTTCAATTCGATTTAAAGGAAAAAAGTCAATGGAATTTAAAGTTTCTCGGAAAACTCAAGTGAAGTTCCAATTTTTAGCGGCAGTTAGACGAAAATTCCACAGTTTATATGAATTCTCTAATGAAAATGAATATTTACTGCCAAATCCCCTTGAATTTTCATGAAATTTCTTTCAAATTTTTCGAATCCCAGGAATTTTTGAAGTAATTCCCTGACAATTCTCCGGAATCTGGAATTCACCCAGAGATTTCTCTGGATTTTCTTGATTTTTCATTAATGTTACGAATAATTAAACTGAAATTTCCAGTTCTACGCATTTCTCTTTGAAATTCTGGATGTGCAATGGCAAAATTCGTTGAAATTCCAGTGGAAAATTTGTAACAGCATATTTAAAAACTCTCAGACGTTTCGAATTACTTCGTTTTATCACATGAAATTCATAAAGAAATTTCATATCTGTCTAATAATCATGAGTCGGAATCATTCATTGCACTGAACGAAGCGAAAAACTAATGATAATTGTTAAAGAATGTTGGAATGATTTCAGTAGCGAAGTGGTGAACCGGTTTAAGTCGATTTTGACTATTGGTCAGTTTTCAATAAATATCTCGGAATCTAAGGGAAACCGCGAAATTGTTGTAATGCCCTTTTTCGTAGCTCTCAATTTGCTCTACAAAAAAGGTTACGACAAAAATTTTGCTATTTCCCTTAGATTTTGAGATATTCATTGAAAACTGGGCAATAGTCAAAATCTATTTATAACGGTTTACCACTTCACTACTGATTTGTTTGTTCCTCAACCTCAACCTCAACCTCAACAAGAAATCACTAACAAGAAAATTTCTCAGATGAAAAAAAAATGTTGACCTTGATGAGATTGCGGAGCCCGGTAGGACGTTAAAATCCGGTGTCTGGATATGTAGGCGGAGTTTCGGTACTGGCGTGTCGTGCACACGCGCATTTCATGTGTGTAGAGCTGAGGGTGCGACGGAGAGTGGGACCCACCGGGTGGTAGCGGCAAAGAACAATGCAAACTCAACTATTTCCTTTCTTCATTTCTCTCTCTATACTCTTCGGTTTCTCGGAAGGCGTCTTATGTGGTTCACACCACGTGCGACATGACAGAGGCTCTAGAGCTAATTACCAATTCGAAGAGTGAAAAATCTGGAGTTTTCAGGCACAAGAGACAATGTCCATGTGGTGGTGATTTTCCCGAAAATTTCATTCAGTCACGGGCTCGTAATTTATCGCTTCCATGTGTTTTTCTTTCTTCTCTACTCTGTTTTTTTTATTCACCGGTGCACTGTTGAAAATTTTCGTCTGAATTCTCTCTGCCATATCCCGGATTTTTTGTCGTTTTCAGGTTCCACTGAAATTTCAGGAAATATGGTCTTTGGAAAATCAAATGTTCCATTTGTTTTCTGTGCGAATGAGCTGGGAATCAGTAAAATACTTGATTTTTCAGTTCAATTGCTTTCAGTGAAAATTCCGAAAATTCAGGGAAAAATTGAGATTTCATAACTATTTTTTTCATAATTCCGATTCAATGTCGCTCTCATGAGATTTTCTGTAATATTTTCTGTGAAATTTCAAAAAATTTACAACAGTGTAAAGTCGTCAAAGGGGTTATTCAAAACTCTATTGGTCGCATCGTAAGCCCCGCACTGTTGAGAATATTCACTTGTAATACCACAAGAGCTTCAAAATTATCGGGTATTTCCCGATAGGTTCGTTGCAAACAAACGAAGGAGTCAAGTTTTTCAGGCTAAAAAATCACGAGTGCGAAGCACGAGTGATTTTTCCTGAAAATCTTGACGACTTCGTTTGTATGCAGGGAACCTTGAGGAAAATGCTCGATTAATTTTGAAGCTCGTGTGGTATTCGGGGGATTATTTTTCCAATCCAAATGTCGGGCAATATAATTGGACCATAAGACGAAACTCACAATTGAGAAACGAAAATTGTATAATTAACACTCATTTCGAATAAAAATCCTCGGATTACCACAATTGAATTCAATCTGTCAGTTTGACGAGGGGTTAATTCGACTGCATGATGTTTTGTTTTTTATATAGCAACTACCAGAGAAAATTATCAAAAAATTATCAGTTGAAAACCCTGTAGCTTGTACCACGTGATGTCGAATGGGCCAATTATATTGCCCGATATTTGGCTTGGAAAAATAATCATATGAATTTTCCGTGTCAAATCGCGGAAATTTTTATCATGTTTAATTTCCACTGAAATTTCAGGAAACTTTGTTACTAAAAAATCTAATGTTCTATTGATTTTTTGTTCAAATGATCTGGAAATCAATAAAATATTTCATTTTTCAGCTCAATTATTCCGTGAAAATTCAGAAAAATCAGGAAAATTCAGGGAAAAATGAAAATTTGTGTCATTTTGTTTTTGAATATTCATGTTCTACTGAAAACTCATGACTTTCCGTGAATTCTACTTAAAATTTGAGATTTCATAACCATTTTTTTCCTAAATCCGATTCAGTGTCACTCTCATGAGATTTATTATAATATCTTCCATGAAATTTCAAAAAAATTCAAACAATTTCTAAAATCGTCAAATTGTTTACTTAACACTCCGTTGGTCACGCCGTGAATTTTTCGTGTCAAATCCCGGAAATTTTTATCGTATTTAACTTCCCCTAAAATTTCTTGTAACCTTGTTACTGAAAAATCAAATATTCACTTGATATTCTGTTCGAATGAACTGAAAATCGCTTAAATACTCGACTTTTCAGTTCAATTCTTTAATTTCAAATCCGAATCTTCACGTCTCAAACTGCAGGCGTTCTCGAATTCACATACCAAAAATTGCACCCCTCAGACAAAATTCATGCCAATTGATATTATTAGACTAATAATATCGATTTGAGCAAACCGACCAAGTCGTCATGATTCCATTCTACCAAATTTTCAGAGAGATGCTCTCACTAAATTGCCAAAGCAACAACGGGAACATGACTAACGGAGTGAGTAGTACCGGCGGCTCACATCAGCCGTTGCAGCCCCTGGAGTCCAGTAGTCCGAACCTTGCAATGTCACCGATATCAACGATAGTTATGTCGCCTGTTGGAATGAATCCCTGCAGTCCAATGGGCATGAGTCCGATGGGACCTCATCATCATGGATACGCTGCACCGGTCACCCCCTCATCCGTGCACTCGGCTCACCCTCACAACGGTGCACTCAGTCCCATGAATGATGTCAAAACCTTGTGCTACGGTCGCGGAGTCTACGATAGTGGTAAGAAAATCATGAAAGAAGTATCAAATACTGAGGATCAGGTAAATGTGCCTGCACTTGTTCTAGTCAGCTATCAAATTTATCCACACAAAAAAACCTAAACGTAAATTACGTTTAAGAAATCGTCTTTTACGCTTGAAGTTGAAGCGTAAATTACGCTCAAAATCGCCGTTAATTACGATTACATAAACGTATTTTACGACTACAAAATCGTAAATTACGCTTAAAATCGCCGTAAATTACGATTATGAGATTGTCTTACAATTAATAAACCCTAAAAAATTTAGTTTCAATTTTTTTTTTAATATTATTAGGCTCACTACGTCAATTTCTTAGTTTTTCGAGTTTTTGACAAAATTTTCGGTTTTAGCAGGAATTATTTGTGGAAGCGGCGGTATGCATTAATTACGGTTGATAAATTATTCAAGTAGAAGATCGAAATCCATTCATTTTCGATATTTACTATTTCCTATTGAATATTGCTATTTGAAAACGCATGCAGAGATGTTGCGGAATTTTCCGATAGAATCGATGAAAAATTGATAGAATTATATGTACGCCATTCAAAAAATTCTTCAACTGACAATGTTTGTTTTCAGTTTGGCAATTATCAAAATCTAAAGGCTTCAGCGTTTTGGGCCACGTGTACTATAAACACAAACGTGGTCTTTTCTAATCCATTTTTCTCCGAAAAAAAATTAACTTAAAATTATTTTGAAGAGTGAGTTTTAATGTGACGTTAATTTTCCCTAGGTAAAGACATCGATCAAACAGCGGTGTATTATTCGAGTCACACCAGCATGCATCATCAGTATTATCAACAGAGTCACCACCAAATGATGACCGGGACTCATCATCATCACCATCAGCAAACAATGTCAAGTGGTTATGAAATTATGTTACCACCACCCCAGCACTCCATGTGACCCACAGAATGTAATTCTCGTGAGGATCAGTCCACGAGTGATGATATTCTCTCGCGAATACACGCATTTGCGTGAATGGAACCGGTGTTAATTACTTAAATAAAGTGCTTACTTGATTAATGCTACCATATTACAGAAGAATCCATTTTTTTCATCTATAAGAGCTTTCAGTCCAGAATTATCAGTCAAACTGGTTGGGTTGAAACGTCTTGTGAATTGTTGAATTGAAATCAACACCTTTGATTCTTTCCAATGCTGATAACTCATCTGGTATGAAAGGATTCAAGAGATTTGAATTTTTTTGTGAAACTCATTTGGAAAATTCATGTGAAGTAGAATTTTCTGTAGAAAAAAACCCGTCAAAAAACCTTTTTACAAAGAAAACCTGACTTTAAAGGCAGTTTCACCCCGAGAAAAAAACCTTTTTGTTTTTCGAGAAAAAAAAATTAAAAATACTATTTTCGAATTGAAAATCGAGAATCGAATTTTTTTAATGAAAAATCCAACTTAACACAATTCTCAACGCATTTTTTTTCGAAAGTTTTATTGAATATGAATCAATTGATTAAAAATTCAAAATTAGAAATTTCATTATTTGAAGAAAAAATCGATAAAAACCTCTGAATTTCAATTCAATTATTCCCGAAAAATTAGTAGAAATCAGGTAAAATTTAGATAAATACGTTCTTAAATTTTCAATTCAAGAAAAGTTCATCGTACTTCGGCACTGAATACCCATGATTTCATTGAAAATGCAAATAGGTTGAAATTTCCTGATTTTCCCCTTAAATAGCATTCAATGTTACTCTCCGGAAAATCACTAGTCGACGTCCACGAAATTTCATTTTTTCTAAAACAGTGTATGAGCGCCGTTTGAAGAAATCTTCACGTGACCTATTTTGTCGTCGAGAAAATTTTCTCTGAAATCATTAGTCATTGGATGATTTCCCTATCCATACTATAGAGATAATGCACTATTTTCCTATTCAATTGATTGAAACTCCATTCAGTAGTCGCAAATCCCCTCTATTAGCCGAACCCTTTCCCCTTTTCCCTTTCTTACGTTCCTTTAAAAAAAGAGAAGCTCATTTTACTTCTACATAGCCGAGTGAAGAGTCATGTATACCCGTACTCACCAACTTGAACAAATAGAGTGAATCGTCCAGTGTTCGAACGAATAAGGTCACAGTTATTTTTGACGTAGATTTAAAAATATAACCAAGTCGAAAATTGATTTAAAAATAATTATAACTCCCCTGTACATCTCCATAGATAATAGAAAAAAATATTATGGATATTAATTGACGATACAATTAATGATATGAATACAAAAAGCTGAAAATGTGTGAAAACCCAGTAATCGAAATGCGTATTCTGTAATGGGAATATGCTATTGGCGGCGTGTCATCGAAAACTATTTTTTCCGCTGGTCATAAGGTAACTTAGACATTTTCAATCATCACCATATCATTTGGAAATGTCATAATTTTATTTTTCATGTATAATGCGAGGCATCTCTACCTTCTACTAATTTATTTTATAGAAAAAGTACCAATTAGTCCGATTACTGCTCTGGTTCGAACACTGGTTGGTTCACCCTAGAAGAGAGCAAAAAATCATGAAGTAGCTTTTCAATGGAGCAATTGATTGCAATTGTACATTACAATGGCAATGCAGTACGAAGGGAAATTATTAGATAGAATAAACATAGTCGTATGTTAAGACGAAAAAAACGTTGTAAACATTTTTATCGTTCCATCTACTGTAAATACCATTGACGAAGCAACAAATGGCGTTAATGACTCCGTGTATGTAATGTATATAAAACAATCAAAGTTTAGTCTGTATCGTTTCAAAGTATATATTGGTTTTTAATAAATAGTACTGAATTTAAAATGAACAGAATTTCCTTAGAATAATTTGTCATCAGAAAATAGAAAGCTGAAAATTAACATGAAAAACGAAAATTGATAAAGTATTACCACTTGAACGTAAAACTGGAATAGCTATTAGCACAAGTACGTAAGTCATCACCGGCTGGTAAAGTAGAAAACGTATGGGATTGTTATCTGCCTAGATTGTTTGCATAATTCCCCTCTTGCTCTCTTCGCCCCCTCCGTTACACACTACTTCCCCGACGCTCGTCCTAATAAGCCAATCAGATGTCAGTAGTGAGCGGGACGATTGAGAACCGTCATGAGAATGAACCAGGTACCTCTCTCAACTTGAAAACGAACACCGATAAGAAAATTATTAATAATATAATTTATTAAACAAAGTATTCACGTGTTCTATATTTATTAGAGTCCAGTATCACAACGATTTTTGTCATAAACTACATTACTAATGACGACGACTGCAGTAGGACTGAAATTAAAATTGACATAACAAAATATAATTCAGGAATGCAGAAATGACCTATCCTCAGAGTAACTTTGATAAATTTGACAGGTTCTCTCTTCAACCAATCGGAATACATTGAGTTTGCGAGACATCATTAAAGTATTTGTTGAGAATTTTCAGCTGCAGACAAATTTATTATTCATATGTCTAGGCAAAGTGGCACAAACATGGGGCGATAATATCATTTATCAGAAAAAACTTGTGCATTTCTGAAGGAAATAGTTCAATAGCTTCAGAGTTTCTCGGATTCATTGGAACATTTCTCATTATTCAATGCATCGACTTTGAATCGAATTTGAAATACTAGATGTGCGCATTAAGTTATGCGCATGTCTCAGATTCGGATGATTAATTGCAGAAGGGGTAAAGGGCCGTTCGTAATATGCGAACATCTAGAGCGAAAATATGCAAACAGCTAGGTCCTGTGCGTTCTGCCAGTATTCGAATTGCCAGGTTCTACTGCACTACAAAGGACGATGAGGAGACAAGAAGGGAAGGGTAACGCGAGTCCATTGAAGAATGAATCAAGTGAGATATACAAGAATAATGAGCAGAAAGAGGCTATTAGGAACATTTGAATGCCCTCAGGTGGATTAGCCCTCCTTTAATTATTTACAAACAGTTTCAAAGCGCTACAGGAAGGGTGCCAGCCCGGGGGACTTTTTAACTCAGAGATATGTCTACCAAGCTTGCTTTTAGCTCAACTTGCTAAATGTACTTTGAGTAACTCAACTTTTCCGGACATTCATTTCCCACATTTCATAATAATTCTGGCAAAGGAACACCCGTAAACTAATTTACAAAAATTATTCTCAGGGAAATGAATTCATATTCACGTATCAACAATCTTTTATTGAGTCTTCAGTTTTTTAACATACAATAGTTATTCGTAACGCGTTAATTATTGGTTTTAGTTATTTCTCATTGATTTATTTGATACGTTACACTGATATGAATGTATGTTCACAATGATACTGCTGAATTTTGTTTTCATCCACTCAGTAACGAAGGGACAAAACGGGTCAAGTCCAACACAATTACATTCGGTGAAACGTGATGAGGCGAATTTCACATTTCTGTTAATCCCTCATTAATGTAAAAAACGAGTTATTATTTGTTATTATTTGGAGGTCGGTAATTACTGAAATAATTACATAGTTAACAACAAAAACTTGACTTGGCAACAAATAATTTTACGACATAATCGGAAGGAAACAAATTACAAAGGAAATGTTTCGTGATATTCCTTTTCCAAGTCATTCCTTAGCAAGATAATTTCGTAATTACTCGGATGTATTGGCTTGAACAGTTCCATCACTTTTCTACCAAATTCCAGGACACACGAGCATTCTGAATGTCTTCTCATATTAGACAATTATTATTTCATCTCTCAATGACGGCTAAAAACTCTCCATAACTGAGAGAATAGCGAAACGCAATTTGTTCATTGATGAAGGAAGCAACGCTAATTGCTTACGACTAATTGATCTTTCATTTTTATCCTTACAAATTTGTCAGAATTTTTATATTTCTCATGAATTATTTGTTTTTCCATTTTCATTCGAAAAAAAAATGTTTATTTTCATGTTTTTTTTTCAATATCCTTTAATCCAAATATTTGTTTTATAAATATTGTCTCCAAGGTACACGTACGAAATTTAATCCTATGTTATATTGACAATAAATATATTTATACTGCATGTGTATATGGTTTGTGTTTTTATCGTAATTTTATTACTATAATTACGTCTATATATTAAGTTTAAATGCCTAGAACACTAAATCATTTTATTTTCATTATTCGTTTACATGAATTAGAGGTTTGACGATGTCACATTGAAAAAATATATATCAATTTAAAAAGGACAATGATATCTACGTGCGTATTTAGATACATGGATATGTGTAGATAGTTTTTTTTCTCATATCATTGAATCAAATGTGAATTCCTCCTTTTTGTTTATCCATTTAAAAAACTTGAAAATCAATTTCCATTGAAAAAGAAATGAAAAAATATTGCATTGAACATGATGATTCTTTTCTGATTATTTGCGCAGTCTCGAAAGCGTCGATGAAGCATGAAGAATATTTACAATAATTGTATTTCAACGATTCTTCAAATTCCTCCCCATTTTCTCATGATTTAATCCAACAACTTCATCAATTATAAATATTACATCAGAGTTAACCGTTTATTTTTATCCTTATTGCTTGATAATAAAAAAAATCGAAAGGTCTTAAATAAGTTTGACGAAGGAAAACAGAAACAGTCTAATAACACAGCTAGTGGTTAAACCTAATTAAAAGTGAACAATAAAGTCTGATTTTATTACACTAACAAACTCATCATGACTCTCGAGTATGTGTTAACGTTAAGAAAAATGACAAATAATAATCTATCACTATTCTCGATATGGCGAAATAAAACATTCTAATACTTCAAATCTCTCTGAGTGTCTCAACTCGTCTCAACATCTGCTGAAGGAAGGAAAATAGAAAAAAAATTGAAGAGAATAAATCCGTAGTGGTCTAGAGATCAATGTATTCAACTACCGTCTATCACTCAGATTTATTTATCACTACGAAAGAAGCCGAGAATTGGTGAAAGTTGGATGCGAGAGGAAAAAATTTTAATGGCTACTTTAATTAAAATAATTCCTCAGTTCCGAACGGCTGGAGATGCAGTCCCTCTCGATTTTCTCGAATAAATTTTTACAATGGGAAAATAAAAATAAAGGGATCATGCTTTTTCTTAAAGGGGCACAACTTTTTCACTTCGATGTACCGGTGTATCGTATGCCGGCACGCATTTGTAATACTGAGCCGGATAAGACGAGTAGAGTGTTGTTGAGGGCGATAGGCGGCCGCGAAATCTTCCGCGTGCGACGTAGATCATTAGTAGAATGACGAGTAACGTCAGAACGGCTATTAGCGTTATTGGAATAATCCCCCAACTTCGTGACACCTGATGTTCATTCTTGGTTGAATTCTGGAACACGGAGAGAATGTTGAATTATTTTTTACAGCGGGTGAAAATGACTTCCGTCCACCAAATAAACATGGAATGTACGTCCTTAAGGTGTTTCGCGTGTAGATCATCCGGGGGTGAAACGGAAGGGGAGTCTCATTGTTCTCGAGCCCTGATTCAATCGCTGAGCACCAAATTTTCCAATATTCAAGTAACTATTTAAGTGTGCATTTAAACATTTTTTGAATACTGATTTTATTTATCAGATTGATTGATTTTTTTCTCATCACCTACGGGTGTCAAATAATTTTTATTGGATGTTTTTTTAATTATTGGAATAATATTAAAATGCGTCTCGAGTTGGTAAACCTGTCGAGTGTTTTCTCTCTCTCAGTTCCATGGTCCAACCCATACCTTTCCCATGGTGCTCACTGACATTCGAATCATGCGCCTGCGCGTGAGGGCGTAATTGCCCCGAAACTCATAATTTTCCGAATTATTTGTTCAAATAACTTTCTTATGAAATATGAAAAAAATCTGAAACTTGTACGTGTTCTCAAGAAAGATTGATTTATCACCCACTAATTTTTCCTCAATAGTTCATTATTTTTGTGGGTGCCTTGGAAATTCCCTTAATTGAGAGTGGGGTAACCTCGGAGATTAAAGCTGAAGGGGTTACAAAAAAATGCAAATTTCATTGGTTTTTTTCTTGAGACTGAGATCTGAAAAAAATGCGCAAAAATTCTCAATGATGCAGCATACTCAGACATTTCTTCCATGAATTTTCCATTTTTTTTTCACTATTTTGACTTTTTACACAAAACACCTTAATTTTCCAGTTTCATCAATGAAATTCCTTATTCGATCAATAAAATGGAATCTATCAACTAAAATAAGCAATATACAGTAGCATAAAGTTGACGGAAGGAACTGTGAGGGAAGATTGTGAAAAATTGTCAGGACGCCGTGAGGGAGATGATAAATGTGACGTCAGTCATCGGAAAGAGGGTTGAACCGATAAGTCGAAGCATTGTTATCCCGGCGACTTATAATACACCCAACGGAGAGCATTTCTTTCCCCACCAACAATGTGCGAACACTACTAAAATATTAACCAGGAAGAGACGGAGGAAACTTCGGAGATAAATTTGATGTTGAAGGAGGAAAACGGTTTGAGTTGCCATACTTGCGCGATTATGGATTACCCTCCATGTTCCGCATGGAAATTTTCAACGATTTTTATCATTTTTTTTTATAAATACTCTATTCTCTCCTAATAACCAACGAATTAATAATGTTTTTACATAATTTTTGAATTTATTATTTTTTATAAAATGACCGTTAAACGCCACGAAGGATCTTGAGTCGAAAAAGCATACGTAAATTGGCATTTTATCCTCTCTTTATTAAATTTTTTTTTTTTAAAGTCTTTTTAAGTGGTTGCGGTCGTTAAATCGTATGTTTCGGCTCGATCTCAGCCTAAGGGCTCTAAGGGCTCACCTGAGCCGACTTCTTCCTTTAGGGCTCAGCCTAGCTCGGCTCCGGCCGAGCGCGAGGTTGCTAATAGAGTAACCGACTGTACCGACGTTTTCTGGGGTTCCCCGTGTTTCCTCCGTTCACGAGAGGGCAAATGCGGTGGAGTGCATAGTCGGCGATCACCGCACGATTCAGTAGGGGCATAGTTTGCTGAATAAACCCGACAAATACTTCCAGCGTAAATTAAAAACAAGAATAAGATGTGAAAGTCTCATAAACTCATTCACAATGGTTTCTCTGTTCCAAAATTTAGCGGTAATCACGGGTCTTTCAATTTTTTTCTCTGCCAAAAATGATTAAATTCACAGAAAATAAACATCCAGCTGTAACCAGCCAATGTCATGCACGTGCCGCATGGACACATGGTCCTTGGTCTTGGGCCTGTTTTTCCGAAACTTCAGAAAAAAAGGGTCAGACCCTTTTTCTCACTTTCAACTGAGACACATCCCACTTACCTCCCATCTAAAATTTTCTGCACCAATGAAGTCTATGAAATAATAAATTCAACCCCCTTATAATTTCAACGCACAAATTCGAGAAGAGAAAAACTTTTAAGAGTCAATCCACGAGCAACAGCCGAGTGAAGAAGTCACCTTATAGTCAACCGAATCGATAATTTTGTAGCCGAAATGAAAATAAATAATAATCCTGAGTGTGTTCATCATAATTTGGAAGTGATTATTTTCAGGAATTGAGTGAACCCTCAATAATTATTTCATTTTTTTACATTTTTTGCTAAAAAAACATGAACCTCCATTATTACGGATCCCATAAACTTGACACACATCTAGTGATATTCCGCTCTAGAATCACTGCCTTCGTAATGAATGAACTAACATAAATGAAGAAACTTTCATGTCTGACTACAGACCTTTTACTCCACTGAATTACTGAATTATCCAGCAGATGTGCTTGAAGTATGGGAAACCCAACGAAACTAACAATTCACGAATCATTTTCATTGCTCTGTAAACCCAGTTCCGTTCTAATTAAAGTTCAGTTCCAAAACGGTAAAACGGTTCAAGTCGATTTTGACTATTCGCCAGTTTCCAGTGAATATCTCTGGATTTAAGGTAGATAGCAATATTATTATCATAACCTTTTTTGTAGAGCGGATTAACATCTACTGAAAAGGTAATGACGAAAATTCCTATATCTCCTTTAGATTCGGAGATATTCCTCGAAAACTCAACTAAGTCGACTTAAATCGGTTTACGGCTTCGTTACTAAGTTTTTTTCGTTGCATTTTCGTAATGGTTTTGATGTTTTATTTTGGATCGATTGTTGGATAATATCAGAATGGAATTCGAGAATATTTCTTTCAATTAATACCCAGATAATGGCTTACCTCATTGATGGGACAAACCGGACAACAGGTGCCAAGTTTACGTGGCAATGGATTTGAGCATGCAACGGAGCACACAGTTTCCTTGCATATCAGCCGTCCCAGTGTATCGCAGGTGCACGATGTGCAAACATCAGGCTGCCAAGATGAGCCCTCGGGATGTGTTTCATTCTGATGATCCGTGCAAGTCGCCCGACAACGACAAGTCTAGAATCAAAGGTAAACCTTCAAGATATTCGCCCCTTAACATCGAAAACAATGTGACGTTTAAATGTCACGATGAGTTTATAAATCCAAGCTTTCATTGAAAAATCAATGATTCTTTAACCTAAAAAACGCAATTCTCTTGAATTTTCAAGATGAATGACAAATTTAGTGAACGTTTTCACTTGAAATTGAATTCGACCTCAGAACATCGAAAATTCAGATGATGCTGCAGCTGAAATTTCAAGAAATTTCTAGCAGTGTATTATTTAAGAGACGATTGAGTCTGCACAGATCAGACCTGAATTTGCCTCCGACGCGTACAAAAGTCGTAAACTCCTTGTAATCAGTCAGATGAGAAGTTATCATAATCAAGTAATAAATTCTCCTATTTAAATGCCAATAAACCATTGGTGGGATTCAGCCATTCCAGCCTAGAGCCCACTATAAATTATAGGTACCCCCACGCTGAGTACAACAAATGAAAATATGAGAGAATAATATTTACCAGACATCCACGTCTATTGAGTTTATATCCATAAGGGCATTTCTTCTTGCATCCACTGATTGTTGAACATCCAGTTGCATGCGGCTTACATTGACACACTGTACAGTCATTCTCATCCATGATTAGACCTCGTTCACAATGAAGATCACATTTAAGCTCAGGACATGTGATACCACTGTCATCTTCCTCTTCACTCGGTAGTGGTACATTTGAAGGTTTAACAGAAACGTCTGATTCAATGCTATCCTCACAAGCGCAAACAGGACAACCACCCTGGTCCTTCTCGAGCACACAATTGAGACCACAGTGCGGTAGCTCCGGGCAAATTTTGTCCGTTGGATCTAGTCCCGTAGTACTCTGCAAATAGAAACGACCGAGTAAAACCATTGAGAACCATGTTCTCTGCAATTTCACGTTTTATCCCCCTCCAACTCTCCTTTTTATTCTCTATTCTCCTCGTCACAGTCCTTTCAACCTTATATTCTGCACTATCATCATTTCCCTTCTGCCGTTCTATTCTCTTCTGCTTTTATCATTGCTGCATTGGAGTATTCCTTGTATCTCATAATTTCTGAGAGTCCTTCATCTCTCTCATACCAATGAACTGAGAAAATATATTAAAAACGTGTTCGACCAACCGTGAATTATCTAGTAGATAGGGATGAGCTTTCGAGTAACTTTGCGAGGAGAAACGTTGAGTGAATTTATCACACGGAGTTTTGGGACAAAAAGAGAAGAGGGTCATTCAAATATTCGTTCGGAGAATATCAAAATGGTTTAGTTTAAATTTTAGGGGTCGTCTAGTATTATTATTCCAACACGGAGAAAAAAGGTAGAGAAAAATTACCGAACAGATCAAGTAATGGTGGAGCAAACTCGATTGTCAGTACTTTTTCACTTTGAATAGGAGGAAAAATGCGAGATTAATAGTGAGTTTTACTGCGTTGGCCCGAGAAAATTTACTCAACAGAAGGATAATTTTAATTCATTACCAAGTTTTCGAAAAAAAAAATAAAAGAGGGTTATTCAAATATTCATTCGTAGAATATCCCAATCGTTTAGTTTAGATTTTATGGGTTGTTTAGTATCATTGTTCCGACAAATAACATTGAACGTTGAGTCTCAAAAGTACAGAAATTTCAAATGGATTAAACCAAACAGAACTGCAATAATAAACTGGTTAGTAATTGGCTTCTTCCCGTCTTAATACGCCTCCATTCCCTCCTGAAAGTTTACGAAGGTAAGAGTTAATTCGGAAGTTCGTTAACGCTCTCAATTCCAATGAAATTCAAATCCCCGGGCAACTAACGGAAAAGATGAGGAATCCGTTCGGATAACCTTCCTATTAAACAATTAGACACAAAACTTTGGTGCATATTCCAGGTTGATCCGATCAACAACTTATTTGAGTTTCGAGGTAGCGCGCTGATATTCCGCGCAAAAAATTAATTGATCGTACTTGCTACATCGCATTCTGCAGGAATTTCGCGGGACTGAGTAGATTGGGGGATCTTGTTAATTAGATTTTCTTTGGGAAGAAAATCTAATTATTACTACAAATCTTTTACTGAATATTTCTCTCCGTGTAGTACCTGAGTGACACTCGGACATTGGCAAATAGGGCATCCATCGTCGTTCTCGACTCCAAGGTGACAGGGTAGCTGACAATCTTCGAGTGATTGACAGTCTGATATTGGCACGACAAACGGCACTGTCGTACTCGTAGTAGCGTCGCTCGTTGTAATTGTACCCGTGTCATTCGTCGCATCGTAACAACGTTCACAACATTCACCAGGCACCCGTGGCGCCTTATGCTCGCAACTTTTACACATTGTTATGTGGCACGAAATACTCCCTTTTCCATTCAATTCCTCGCAGGTACAATTAGTGCAGGGATCATAATCCCAACGATCGCCTATCGCTCGTGGCACACCGTTGTAATCAACACAATCCTTCGGTAACCGACTGTCATCTGTATCATCCCATGATACTGGTTCTGGAAATGAATTCAATTTATTAGTTACATTGTGTACATTGTGATTGTTTTTGTGTTGTTTGTTTGTTTGTTTTTATTATGTAATAATGTATTGTCTTTTGGAGATGAGGCAAAAATAAGAAATCACGTTTCCTCGTCGGTGTTTAATTACATTAAATTCCAACTAACGATTGCACTTAAGTGAGGACTTAATGGAATATCGTTTTCTTCGCTAGACTCAATAATCATGAATGACTGACATCATTCCAAAGTTTTACTTCCTTCTCTGATGTTTTTATTGAAATAAAATATCTTGAAACCCGCATTAAAACCGTTTTTGAAGCGTGTTATAGCATGCAATCAACCGAGGGACAACAGCCTGATGAATTGAATGAATTCATTGACTAGTTACGATACCAGAATTATGCCATTATTGCAATCTCAATGTTAGCATTCAAACACTGCACGCCGCAATTGTGAATTTGTGGTGAATTCAATGAATGTTGTCCGAAACTGAGATCAATTATCTGGATATCACAAGGCCGGAAAAATTATTTGTTTTACGGTTTCATTTACAGTAATCGTTTGTCTCGTTCATATTAATAGACAAGAAAAAGTTTTTGATGATAATTGGCATAATATTCGTAATTATGGGAAACGAAGGTTCAATTGAGCATTAATTCATGGAGAGAAACGAAAATCCATTAAAACGGATTGCAATGGGAACAAAACAAACAATACCCTACCGATGTGGGAAATTCAACTAAACGGGAGGATAATTTTTGCACCCATAGATGTATTTTTTGCCGAGAAAATCGTAAGCCTATCAAGTGGACAACTCAGTTGAAAAGAAAAATAAAATTGACAAAATAAATAATTCACGTTACAAATTGTTTTCCTCATCAAATTATAAGTGCTATGGCGTACTTTTCCGGTTTCAAAAACAATAATTAAAGAAAATGTTCATAAATAATGGAGGACTTGAGACTGCAGTGGTAACAGTCGAATTTTGATCGGGCAACATCGCACGCTTCGGCTAGTAGTGGGGTTGTAACAGTGAGATGAATGTTTGTGTGTGTTATACGTGTCCATATGCTTCCAGCACTGAATTATCGTCACCGACTTTACCGACCTCGATCAGCTGTTGTGCGGTGTTGTCGCGTTGCTCGACTCGTAATGGCGGTCAAATTTTTTTTAGAGAAATTCGAAAATCAATCGAAGATATCACGCCTATATGGCCCGGTCCCCACTTGTTCTCGCCGGCGATAGATTCTCTATAGTCTAAAGTAAATGGCTTGTGGTTTTTTTTTCAATATCTTGAGTGTCTAACCCATGGAACATCTCGATCAAAGTTCACGCGGTCACGTATCTTCCCTAAGCGTAATGTTACAAGAAGTGATTTTCAGAAATTAATTTCTCACTAGGATCCCCCGATGGAAGGATTAAGATTATTACTGACGTGTCGCTCAAATATGAGCCGGCCAGATGAGACAATATCAAAACAGCGAAAGAAATCATTCATTGCGCCAAAAACGTGATCCAGCGTTTATTGCACTCCAGGAACCCCTTTGCATATTGGAGGGTTACGCATAACCTGGATCACAGGTATCTCCAAGAGAAACTAGCTTGCTGGTTGGCTTTAGTAGGCACCGAGGATGTATACAACTAGTGTAATTACCTGAGGGAATGCAGTTGTAGATAGCGCAACAGCTGCCTGGTACATCGGGTGATGCAGCCCTCACTTGAACAGGCCGTTCACCCTGCGTGCATTTATTTGGTGGACATGGTGATATACATTTACACTCGCCATTCTCCGTTGGTATGCTGTCTTTTGGACAGATTATACCACGAACTCCTGCAACATAAATGAGAAAGTTCATGTAGTGTGTTGAAAACAATTTTGCTAATGGCTTCATGCATCATAATTACGGACGAGTTCCATGAAAATATCCTTTGATTTATCATTTCACTGGGTTCGTCAGAAGATTGTCAATAGAATGCATGATCTATGTTGGGAATTGACAAAGGTGAAGTGTTTTCTGTGTCCTGGAAGTGCTTTTTGTGTCAAAAATGGATAGAAAGATGAAAGTTTAGTTTGAATTTCTATTTTTTTATGAACAGTTCAACGAGAAGTGCAATGTTTGCATTTTACGTTAATGTTGGACATTGACTTGAATTCAATTTTGAGTTGATGAAGAACCCCACAAATTGCTGAATTAAATTTTTGTATTCAGGTTCAGACAATTTTCATTATACTTCCACTGCTTCACTATTTTACTAGTGCACTAAAACGATACTATTATATTTACACTGATAGAATGATTCAGTTATTCCAAATGAGATTCGTTAACTATTAACGAATGCTAGAGTTGAATATGACCAAATGAATGTTCGTTAATAGTTAACGAATGGTTCACTTGAATGGCGAAAGTCAAGTGAAACAAGGCTCCTCAAATATACATTCGTTAACTATTAACGAAGGAACATTTGGTGGGACCGAATAGACCCTAACCTCCAACCAAAATCCATTCGTTAACAATAACAAATCCGTTCTATCAGTGTATAATTTAGTGGATGAGTTCCATGTAATCGCGGTGTCACCCAATTCGCCTGTGAATAGCCCTTCGCTCAATTCGCTCTACAAAAAAGGTTATTGCAAAAATCTGCCATCTCCCTCAGGTTCCGCGATATTCATTAACAACTGACCAATAGTCTAAATTGATTTAAACCGATTTATCGCTTCGATACTGAAATGATACTTGGAACTATTCTTACCATGCTTCAACACAGAGTTCACTGACAACTTGAAATTTGACCGATGAATATTGAATCAATCATTGACAGAAAACCCCATTCGCAACTTCAATAAAATTTATTCGCCCAAGACTGAGAATTCCGCGTAACGATTTTCTTTGATGTCACCCAAAATATACGAAGCTCCAGAATTAAAGATTGTATCGTAGAAATCCCATTCCACTCCTGCACTTTATTTACTCCCGACATTTCGTTAGCGCGAAATGGCACGGAGGGAGTCCACGAATGCCTGTGCATACGATCACACCTCACGTTCCTCTAAAAAAGCTTGAGCTCCTGAATTATGCGCCCGAGTTTTACCAGTGAATTGAAATCAAGAAAATTCAGTATCACGATTGAATGCGGATTATCCTGCACCTCGATTTCCCCGAGAAGTGATGTAGGAAACGGGTAATGAGACGCTGTGAATGTTCAAAGCTACCACTCCATTGCGTTGTACCAAAGCGCAGTGCATAGAGATCAAAGACTCATCGTGAGTTTGTCAATGATGTCTGCCATAAGACACTGCACGCTACCACAGAGGATTGCTTGGCTCGTTTCCATAAACCATCTGAAGACCGGAATTAAGTGCGACAAGCGTTCTTGAGACTGTATGCTCGCGTTTAATTAAGGGTATCTCTTCTCCGCTTAGGTGTCACTATCCTGACACAGAGGAGCCACAGAATTTTCGTCTACGTGTCTCAAGTTCATTCAACATTCACGTCTACGTTTAACCACGATTAACCCAATCTGTCGTGCAGACAGAGTTTGTGTATATCCTTCTATCTGATATATTATCATCTCTCTCGAGTTCTGAATTAATTATTTGGGTCGTAGAGAGTGAATCACCAAAATTGAATTTTCGTATCAAGCATACTGTTTTTTGTTTCTTTCTTCTCGATAGAGGCCACTGACGCTGAGAATGATTTATTGTCGAAATTTATAGCGGTTCAGGAGAGTGGAAGTGGGCAAAAAGTAGAGGAGATTTATAACGCGGGAACGGAGTTCTTGAATGAAATGAATATTTTTAGTTCTCCGGGTTTCTTCATCATTTTTGTTTAGGTTTAATCGGTAATGGATTTTGGGAATGGCTCTGCTTGGAGCAAGTGAATGGATGAGTATTGTTACAAGATAAGCTGACTCGCCGTTTGACGAACATTGATGTGGTAATCTATTGACAGAAGAATTTGGGATCAAAGAGATTTCATGACGTTCTCTTTTGGAATATTTAAAATTATTTGTTACACTCACAGAAAATTACTTCTGATCAGTAGAAAATTATGATTTCAAGAGCGTGAATTACGATTCTCATAATTGGAAATCAATTTGGTTTGGAGAGCCCCCATAAAAATCACAATCTACAGATTTTTTTCTACAAAATGTCTTCTCCTGAATACTTATATTTACAAAAATGCGCAAGAAAGCTCATTTTGTCCGTCGATAATATTCGCTTTTCTCAATGAAGTAATCAATTGAAAGTACTGAAATCATTTTATAGCTATAAAATTCAAAAAAAAATTCTATAAAGCCGTCAATGAAGGAATTCAATGTGCGAATCTCCGATTTTGAAAAAAAAAATCCGATGGAGAAATGAAATGGAAATTGATGAGAAGATTTCTCCATTCACTGTAGAATACCCCAACGCTGTTGTTTTCATTTTTCATATTCCTTCAATCAGTGATAGGAAGCAGCGGTGAAGCAATTAAATAGAGAGGCCGCTTTTTCATCAATACAATGGGAAATGGAGGAGATGGATCCATATTCTATTCAATCTCGGAAAGAAAAATATTTTTGCTCGTTTTTGGTTGAGTGTATAATAGAGCTGAAATTTTCCTATTTTTTCGACCTCGCCTGGGATCAATGTAGCTGTGCATTGGAGCTTCGGGATTAGTCCACGGCTACAGCAATTTCACCAAAAGAAACACGTTCATATTATGAGAGTGTGTTATTCCCACAATTAATAGAAGATTAAATGCTTTAATCCCGCGAATGAAATATCTATTACTATTATTACTACTATGAAAAATCTATTATGATTATTGTTATTGCCGCTATTAATATGATTGCCAGATAATATTGTATTTCATAACTGAAAGGGCCTAGAAATACTTTTAAGGGGAGACTACTATGAATTTTAAAAGTCGTGGGTTATTGGAGTGAGACTTTTCATACGTTGAAGATCGATTATATAGGTCTGAAAACAAATAATAAGTGCAAAAAAAAATTTTTTTTAGTTCGTTTACCCGAAAACGCTTAAAATGCCAAAAACAGTCCAGGGCTTCCAATTTTTGAGCTACGAAGGATTTTTTTTTTTCAAAATTTTCGGAAAAATATGTGGAATAACAATTACGAACTAGTTTTTTTTTAATTCGCCTCTTACATGGCTAAATTTGCTTTTTTTGTATTTTTTTACACAAATAGTGAATTTTTTTATATAAAAAAAAACAAAATCAACTGTGTAGGAGTCGAATTCGAAAAAACTGACTCGTAATTGTTGTTTCACACATTTTTTCGAAAATTTTGAAAAAAAATGTTTTGTAGCTCAAAAATGGGAGGCCCTAGACTGTTTTTAGCATTTTAAACGTTTTCGGGCAAACGAAAAATAAAAAAATTTGTTTTTGCACTAATTATTCGTTTTCAATCTATATAATCGATCTTCAACGTATGAAAAGTCTCACTCCAATAACCCACGACTTTTAAAACTCATAGTAGTCTCCCCTTAACAAATCCATGACGCTCGGCAATGATAGCCCTACATTGTTATAAATTTCTTGAAATTTTAGTCACAATGTCATCTGAATTCTAGATGTTGTGAGTTTGAATTCAATTTCAAATGAAAACATTCATAAAATTATCATTCATCTTGAAAATTCAAGAAAATTTGATTTTTCATTTCAAACAATCATTAATTTTCCAATAAATGCTTAAATTCCTAAACTCATGCTGAAAATTGAACATTACATACAATTCAATTTTCAATAGATTGAGAATTCAAAGAAGTTGCTGGCTGAATTTTCAAAAGCTTCAGTGTTTTTCAATCACTAGTCTTACCGCGATAAAAAATATATTATTACATGTAAAATAATATAGACACAAAACAAAACTGTATTCTTAATCATATAAAATAATTAATTTGGCTGGAGGCCCCCGGGCGATGCCAGTTGCGAGTTCTTTGGAACTTGCAACAAATTTCGTTAAAGATAAAAAACTATAATTAATACAATTCTGTAAAAAATTAGAGAAAAGTCAATGAATCAATTCTGTTATTATTCTACACTACCGCATAAAAATCATTTCCTCCACCGACCCAGACACTATCCAAACAAGAGATTGAGTGCGTCTGACCGAACAATGACAATTACTACTTCTCCCAAGAAAATTCCCCGAACTTTCAGTCCCAATAAACTAAATCTCTTCATCCTCAGTCGGCATAATTTTTTCCTCTTTAATTGCTCTCTAGAGACCTGGAACTGCACCAACTTGAGTTACCATTGGAACAAGGAAACGAGGCAATCTCACGGGAGACCCGAAGTGGGCCCCCCGCAGCCCTTGCATTCTGCGTTATTCACCAAGATGGTCCACTTGGAATCACGTTTTCTGCATCCAGCGATATACCTAATTTTTAATGCACTCTCAGTCCCTCTCACCTCCGCCATCTCCTCCAGGAACGTATTTTCATAGTTGGAAAATTTTCCCAATTACGTGCCGAATCTCTCAGTTGAGTGGAGTTTTTAGAGGAAAAAAAAGGTCTAATGTGTAAGTGATAAGAACGGGGAAAACTTCTACAAGTGCCCACTGAAAATACGCAGCTCCCGTCTTTTTCGCTATTTTCACATTCCCATCGACTCCAACCCTATGGAAATAGTCATAAAAATTTGTTGCTATCAAAAACATTACTACTATTTTTTTTACAGTGTAAATAGTAAAAAAAATGAAATTGTGAAATAGTTAGTTTTACTGGGTTAAATAATATATTATTACACGTAAAATAATATACAAATAAAACTGTATTTTTAATCATATGATATTAATACTAGATGCTTTAAAAAATGTTACACTGGATTTTTTAAGAATGGATCGTTATTATTTGGGGAAAATCATTTTTATGCAAATGAAAATCTCCCTCATTACGTGCCGAATCTCTCAGTTGAGTGGAGTTTTTAGAGGAAAAAAAGGTCTAATGTGTAAGTGATAAGAACGGGGAAAACTTCTGCAAGTGCCCACTGAAATACGCAGCTCTCGTCTTTTTCGCTATTTTCACATTCCCATCGACTCCAACCCTATGAAAATAGTCATGAAAATTTGTTGCTATCAAAAACATTACTACTATTTTTTTTACAGTGTAAATAGTAAAAAAAATGAAATTGTGAAATAGTTAGTTTTACTGGGTTAAATAATATATTATTACACGTAAAATAATATACAAATAAAACTGTATTTTTAATCATATGATATTAATACTAGATGCTTTAAAAAATGTTACACTGGATTTTTTAAGAATGGATCGTTATTATTTGGGGAAAATAATTTTTATGCAAATGAAAATCTCCCTCATTACGTGCCGAATCTCTCAGTTGAGTGGAGTTTTTAGAGGAAAAAAAAGGCTAATGTGTAAGTGATAAGAACGGGGAAAACTTCTACAAGTGCCCACTGAAATTACGCAGCTCCCGTCTTTTTCGCTATTTTCACATTCCCATCGACTCCAACCCTATGGAAATAGTCATAAAAATTTGTTGCTATCAAAAACATTACTACTATTTTTTTTACAGTGTAAATAGTAAAAAAAATGAAATTGTGAAATAGTTAGTTTTACTGGGTTAAATAATATATTATTACACGTAAAATAATATACAAATAAAACTGTATTTTTAATCATATGATATTAATACTAGATGCTTTAAAAAATGTTACACTGGATTTTTTAAGAATGGATCGTTATTATTTGGGGAAAATAATTTTTATGCAAATGAAAATCTCCCTCATTACGTGCCGAATCTCTCAGTTGAGTGGAGTTTTTAGAGGAAAAAAAAAGGTCTAATGTGTAAGTGATAAGAACGGGGAAAACTTCTGCAAGTGCCCACTGAAATTACGCAGCTCCCGTCTTTTTCGCTATTTTCACATTCCCATCGACTCCAACCCTATGGAAATAGTCATAAAAATTTGTTGCTATCAAAAACATTACTACTATTTTTTTTACAGTGT
Source organism: Diachasma alloeum (assembly GCF_001412515.2). Lineage (NCBI taxonomy): Eukaryota > Metazoa > Arthropoda > Insecta > Hymenoptera > Braconidae > Diachasma > Diachasma alloeum. Next base: position 229,175 of record NW_021680408.1, on the reverse strand, counting down.
AAATAGTAAAAAAAATGAAATTGTGAAATAGTTAGTTTTACTGGGTTAAATAATATATTATTACACGTAAAATAATATACAAATAAAACTGTATTTTTAATCATATGATATTAATACTAGATGCTTTAAAAAATGTTACACTGGATTTTTTAAGAATGGATCGTTATTATTTGGGGAAAATAATTTTTATGCAAATGAAAATCTCCCTCATTACGTGCCGAATCTCTCAGTTGAGTGGAGTTTTTAGAGGAAAAAAAGGTCTAATGTGTAAGTGATAAGAACGGGGAAAACTTCTACAAGTGCCCACTGAAAATACGCTAGGTCTCGTCGTTTTCTCTATTTTCACATTCCCTCCGTTGAAGTTTAATTTCTCTCCAACGTGGGAAGATGTGGAAGGTTTACCAGTTGCCATTGCCAATCTCATTCACTTCTCCTTCTCCTTGCCAGACAGCGTACGCTGTTTCACTGTTCTAAGCTTCACTCGCTGTCTCGCTCGTTTAGTCTGCTCATTGATTCACATTGCAGTGCTTGTTTGTCCGTATGTACACAGTCGAGATGTGAAATGCAATTCGCTTTGCCTAGTCAATGCCCATTGTCTTGGTACATCACCTGTCCTTGAGGAGAGGGTGTTGCGAAATGGGATTCCTTTGTCCACGTTGTGAAATGAATATTTCGATCAAGCTTTTAATTATGTTCGGAGGAATACATTCGTTTGAGTGGGATTACAGCGCAAACTTGGAGGTTCAAGAGGAAATGTCAGTGAATCTTTTTACTTCTGTGAATTATTGGAGAGATCATTAATAATCTACACTGGGGATGCAAAATGACGGTCATTGTTGACATGCGTTAAGTCACCCAGAAATTTTTTTTAAAATCAAATAAAAAATTTTATTTGAAATTTTTTGTTTACTTCAAAAATAGTTTTATTACACATGAATAAATTTGTTTATTTGTTTCAAGAAAAAGGATTTACTTGTATTAAACAAACAATTTATTTGTTTCAAATAATTGATTTTTTTTAATCAAATAAACAATTTCTTTAGTTCAAAGAAAAAATGAATTGAAATGAAATATTAATACTAGTGTATTTTTATCGATTCACATAAAAAAAATATTCTGAATATAGGAAATGTGTTTATTTGGTACGAACAAAGAATTTATTTGGATCAAATAAAGATTTATTGATAGTAAAAAAACATTCATTTAATATGAATAAAACTTTGAAGAACACTTTTTATTTCATTTGAAAAAAAAATTATTTGGTACTATTTACATAAACTCATTTATTTGAATGAAATAAACTTTATTTGAATCTAATAAATCATTTTTGGTCAGTAATTTTATCTCCTTGTCATTTGTGTTGAAAAATCGTCTATCTGGATGTAACCTGACCGTCATTTTTACTTAAATATTCAAAAAATACGACGTGTCATAAATAAAAATCAGATGAATAGAACTGGAGTTACTAAAATAAACCGAAAACCCAAAGAAAAAATCATATCTCCAAAGAGGGCTGTTAAAAAAATCTGAAAAAAATTGAGAGACATTTGTTCTAGTCCCCCAATCGTAGAAAAAATCGAGATGAATTTCCAAGAGGGTGAGGGCCAACAGTTGCCTCATTTGCCAAGGAATACCCCACAAAGAGCCAAAAACCGCGAAAAAAATTCAGACTGCTACCTTAAAATAAACATGATATACCCCTCATCCCGATATTCATACGTTCCAAGCCACAAGTACTTGAATTCTAAAGTAACAGACACGACTGCAGCACGTTCATTTCACTCCAAAACATCACTCTCTCCTCAAAACACCCTGGAGTGCATCATGTATCATTCCTCAGAGTACAGAATAAATTTCAGAATGATATATCCAGCATCCAGTCCCCTTCACGCTGTCCGGAATCGTGAGTTCTCAAAATGCAGTCCCGCAAATATTTTCGAGGGAAAACTTTCCTCTTCAAAATTCCCAATTCCCTCGCAAAATTGAAACCTGAAGAACGTGAACAATGAATGAAAGTAATTCATCACACTTCAGTGATTAAAATTTCCCTCGACCTCTGGATCTGCACCGGCAGAAAGGCTAAAGGAGTAAGTGAGAAAATAAAATGGAAAATGCAAGGAGAAAGAGTAGCGCTGGTAACTCATTTAGGGTAAGCTACAGTACAACGGAAGTAGAAAGGGTGAAAATGAAAGCATCACCGTGAGAGTAACCGAGAGACAAAGAGAGAAAGAGAGAACGAGGTGTAGGTGAAACGTAGCGCGTAAGAGCCAGACGGCATTAATTCTTTCCGGGAGCTTTTGTCTATTCTATGCACCGACCCAACTTCACCATTCGCATTGTTCCCCCCAGCGGACATTTTTATATTTTTTATTCTACAAAATATATGGGGTTTTTTTTCCTCCCTTTTTTCCTACTCTCATAGTTCACCACAACATACGTTACCGTTCCTCCCTCAACACACGTTATCCAGCACCACTGACTTTTCTTCTCCTCCACCTCTGACAGACGTACACAGCGCAGAATGCTATATGCATTGCGACTTGTACATGGGTTCATGTACAGAAATGCATGTATATCTCATTGTGGATTCACCACCCGACGGTTGGAATCTACATTTCAATAACGTCCAGGCGGGTAACCCAGAGACCTGGAATTGATGCAGAGAGCCGCAAGGTGACATCAGCCTTTTTCACCTATATATCCTTTTATTAAAATTCAACAGTGATTCCGGCCCTCGACGTGATGGATAATCGGGGGATGGAAATATCTTGGACATTACTCCTGGGATTTTTTCGCGGCGAGGTCGGGATTCATTTCATGAGATCTTACTGATTTCATTTGATTTCAACTGATTTTATACGCGGAGAGAAATATTCAGTAAAAATTACGTAGGGGACGGTGGGGCAAAATGAAACACGGGGCAAAATGAAACAGCAAGAAAATCTTGTGATCTAAGGGAGATAGGACGATTTTCATGAAAACATTTTTTGTAGAGAATTTATAAGCTACAAAAAAGGTCCTCTTCAAAAATGTCCTATCTCCTTTAGATGACGAGATTTTCCCACTGTTTCATTTTGCCCCGTGTTTCATTTTGCCCCATGCTCCCCTATCTTTTCCGTAATTCCGGAGCGAAATGCGGTTGTAGGAAATTTTACGGAGCTGTCGCGGAATTTTTCCAGAGCGTTCCGCACGGAGAGAAATATTCAAGAAAAATTACGGAACATTTCACGTAATCCGGAAGCGAGAATCGTTTTCAGTGAATTTCTATAGGAATATAAGAGAATAAATCTGGAACGTTCAGAAATTTTCGGGTCTGTCACCGAAAAAATATGAAAAAGTCACGTAATTTTTCTGGAAGTTGTAAAATCTAACAGAAACTTCAAGACGTATTATGCCTCAGAACATGAAAATTCTTGGCTGTTTAATAATTTTTACGAAAAGTTCCGGAAAAATTACAGAACGTGTTGTTAAGATCTCCCCCTCACGGTGACTCATGGCTAACCGTGAGGCGTCAGACGGATGAGTAATTTTTACGGAACAGATCGTAGAATTTACGTGACGATTGGCACTTTTTATTGAATTCTACTTCGCTCCCAGATTACGTTTCGAAACGTAATTTTTACGTCTTTTTTCTGGTAATTTAGATTGAATATTTCTCTCCGNCCTCTGACAGACGTACACAGCGCAGAATGCTATATGCATTGCGACTTGTACATGGGTTCATGTACAGAAATGCATGTATATCTCATTGTGGATTCACCACCCGACGGTTGGAATCTACATTTCAATAACGTCCAGGCGGGTAACCCAGAGACCTGGAATTGATGCAGAGAGCCGCAAGGTGACATCAGCCTTTTTCACCTATATATCCTTTTATTAAAATTCAACAGTGATTCCGGCCCTCGACGTGATGGATAATCGGGGGATGGAAATATCTTGGACATTACTCCTGGGATTTTTTCGCGGCGAGGTCGGGATTCATTTCATGAGATCTTACTGATTTCATTTGATTTCAACTGATTTTATACGCGGAGAGAAATATTCAGTAAAAATTACGTAGGGGACGGTGGGGCAAAATGAAACACGGGGCAAAATGAAACAGCAAGAAAATCTTGTGATCTAAGGGAGATAGGACGATTTTCATGAAAACATTTTTTGTAGAGAATTTATAAGCTACAAAAAAGGTCCTCTTCAAAAATGTCCTATCTCCTTTAGATGACGAGATTTTCCCACTGTTTCATTTTGCCCCGTGTTTCATTTTGCCCCATGCTCCCCTATCTTTTCCGTAATTCCGGAGCGAAATGCGGTTGTAGGAAATTTTACGGAGCTGTCGCGGAATTTTTCCAGAGCGTTCCGCACGGAGAGAAATATTCAAGAAAAATTACGGAACATTTCACGTAATCCGGAAGCGAGAATCGTTTTCAGTGAATTTCTATAGGAATATAAGAGAATAAATCTGGAACGTTCAGAAATTTTCGGGTCTGTCACCGAAAAAATATGAAAAAGTCACGTAATTTTTCTGGAAATTGTAAAATCTAACAGAAACTTCAAGACGTATTATGCCTCAGAACATGAAAATTCTTGGCTGTTTAATAATTTTTACGAAAAGTTCCGGAAAAATTACAGAACGTGTTGTTAAGATCTCCCCCTCACGGTGACTCATGGCTAACCGTGAGGCGTCAGACGGATGAGTAATTTTTACGGAACAGATCGTAGAATTTACGTGACGATTGACACTTTTTATTGAATTCTACTTCNGAAATTTTCGGGTCTGTCACCGAAAAAATATGAAAAAGTCACGTAATTTTTCTGGAAGTTGTAAAATCTAACAGAAACTTCAAGACGTATTATGCCTCAGAACATGAAAATTCTTGGCTGTTTAATAATTTTTACGAAAAGTTCCGGAAAAATTACAGAACGTGTTGTTAAGATCTCCCCCTCACGGTGACTCATGGCTAACCGTGAGGCGTCAGACGGATGAGTAATTTTTACGGAACAGATCGTAGAATTTACGTGACGATTGGCACTTTTTATTGAATTCTACTTCGCTCCCAGATTACGTTTCGAAACGTAATTTTTACGTCTTTTTTCTGGTAATTTAGATTGAATATTTCTCTCCGTGCGTAATTTTTATCTGAATCTCCTGTGAAAAATTACGATACCGTCACTTAAATTTTCTGACTCGATTCCGTAATCGGTGAGTGAATTGAGTTCCGTAATTTTTACTGAACATTTCTCTCTGTGTACGATCCAGTCCCGAGTGCACTGAGAGAAAAATATGATTCTTCTGACTATATTCCATCACCATCGCATTATAGTCAAAAAGTCCCCAACAATTTTTCATGGGTTACCGTAACTATGGCCGGAGAAGTAATTACTACAATGGAATGCAGTCATTGCAACTATTCTATAGTTCTACTCACGATAGATTTGTCGCGGTTACTTTTGAACTTTGGTTAGTTCAACTGCATTTTGATTTGTAAAAATTACGCTTGTGAATTTAATATAATGTTATGTGCCGCATACAAAAAAAATCGTATCGTTCACCAAAACTGCCTCAACTATTTTCTTATTGTAAATCGAACTTCAGATTTTTCTCTCAGTGTGACACAATGATCTCACAAATGAATGGCCTCTCGGTTGAGGTACTGCCGCAGTGTATGAGTTATCGCCGCAGTACATGACACTGTGATGTTTTCAATGAATATCAAAGTTCATTTCCCCGGAAACGGTAGGCAAATTGTCGAAACGCAGACAGCATTTCGTATATTTTAATCACGCGCTTCCACCAGTTTCTGTGAAGCAAATGCAATAGTCTGTTGCCAAACTTTCCAATTTTGGCAATCATGTTATTTCATTAGGCGACTCAAATATTCAATTACTGGAGTTAAATACTAAATATGCCACAATAAGAGAATATCTAAACGATGGGGGAAAAAAGTGATGTGATCACTGGGTGCATTACCATTGGCTGATACTTCAACAGCTTTTTTTGAAAAGCACCTTTGTTTTTCATCAATTATAGTTTAACAAAGAATGTGGCTGTTGTTATGGTTCGCAAAAATGGATAGTTTACAGAGCTATCAACTCTTCGATGTGTTCCAAAGGTGACGGGCGAAGCGGTGTGTGAATCACGATGGACGAAATGCTGTGTGAATGTTGACTTTTGTCGATGAAAAATATTCACTATTTTTTTCACATAGCCCACGAATATTGTTGAAACACACTTTCCAAATTATTCCACAAAACATATGAAAATGGGATTTTCTTAAAATAAGAAAACTGTTTATTTGAACTAAATAAATTGTCCATTTGATTTAAAAAAATCATTTGTTTGGAATAAATAAATTGTTCGTTTAATATAAGTAAACCGTTTTTCATGAAATGAGTAAAAAATGTCAAATAAAGATTTTTATTTTATTAAAAAAACATTTTTCTGCACGGAGAGAATTTTTCTAGAAAAATTCTAGTACTAGTAGTGGAAAAAATTACAATCCACCGGCTGTGAAAAATTCTAGTACTGTTAAGGTAAAATTTCGTGGTATTTCTGGTAAAATTTCTAGGGATTTCTGTGAAATTTTCACAGAAATAGGGGGAAAGATTGACGTTTTCCCCAATTAAATTTCTAGTGCCGGCACTGGAATTTTTTCCTGGCCGTCACTTTGCGCCTCTTTTCCCGTGCTAGCACTAGAATTTTTTTAAAAAAATTTTCTCCGTGTGGATGTACCAACATGCAACTGGCACAGGTCTGTCCGTTAAACTATTAAAAATGTATCCAAAAATAATGTTCTTTCTTTCTTCAAGAAAAATTTTTCAACATTATAAAATAAGAAAACTGTTCATTTGAACTAAATAAATTGTCTATTCGATTTTAAAAAATCATTTATTTGGAATAAATAAATTGTTCGTTTAATATAATTAAGCCCCTTTTCCTGAAATGAGTAAAAAATTGCAAATAAAGATTTTTATTTGATTAAAAAAATATTTTTCTGGATGTACCAACATGCAACTGGCACAGGTCTGTCCGGTAAACTATTAAAAATGTATCCCCAAATAATTTTCTTCCTCTCTTCGAGAAGAATTCATCCTCTCAAACTTCCGTCTCCATGAATTTCTGAAATTCGAATCAGCGAGCTTGTCAAGCGGCGAAAAGACGACGAAAAATATTGCAAGAGGAAAAAAAAACTATTTGATAATGCAAAAATGTTGTATTCATAACAACTTTACTCGGTCATGTTACGTACAATGCCGTTGGGCATTTCACCGGGGGAGCCATTGTGTGTGTATACTATGGTGCATTTTTAAACTTTCAGCTGAGAGAATATAAACTTGAGCATCGGGTATGCCGTGTGTGTGTAAACAGTACTTTGGAAAAAATGAGTAATACAAAAGGTTCAAGAAAAAGCAATAACGTGAGCTAGAGGGAAGAGAAGAATTGAGAAAGAGGGGGAATGGAAGAGGAAGGTGCAATATGAGGAGGAATTGGAATGAAAATCGACGACGTTCTATTGGGAATATCTTGGAGCGTATTTATATACTTTGTTTCTGTCTTCTTTTGCTCAGGTGAAGTTTTGTCCTCTCAATCGGCATCATAAATAACAATTTGCGTGCCTTTGGCCCACGAATACGATCCGTAACTTTCAATTTGTTTGGTCCTCCCACTGGGAATAAAATTCCGGGAACGAAATAACTCGAAATAAGAGAAATATACGGGATTTTGTTGGGGGGCTTACGTGCATGGACTTGAGTTTTTCCGGAAGCAAAAGACCGAGGAGTTGATGGAAAAACCTGATTTAAGGATATCGCTGAGGAAATGTCAAGTGTAGGGTGTAAATTTCATGCCGGAGTGGTGAAACATAATAAATTCAATACGACATTTTTGTTATTTGCATCGGTAGATCAGAAAAAATATCTTTCTCGTTTTTACGATCACGGCTGATAACAAAGTTAAGGCTTTTTCTTGAACCTGAGAAAATCTTAATCATTGATATATCGTGATCTGCTGATGCAGGGACTCATGAATTTTATGAGCTCAAATTTTTATCGTACGTTTCAGAGGATAATTCCACAACTTTTAGCTTCTTTCTTAAGGGGTAACAGAATGCTCTTGATTCTCCAAATTTTTGAACAAATTTCCTGCTGAGAGCTATCGATATTGTAAAAAATCGAAGCACATTAATCTCCAGGAGGTGATGATGAAGATCAATGTGCTTCGGGTTGAAAAAATATTAATAATTATGAGCAGGAAATTTGTTTAAAAATTTCGAGAAAGCGATGGCCTTCTGTTACCCCTTAACTCTCGATCACTCGCGCTCATCCGTCAGTCTTCATCCGTCACGTGGTCAGCGGAACGCCGGTGGGGTAAACCGAGCGCGCTGTTGCTACGTTGGCGCTTGTCGCTACACGCGGATTTCAAGCGCGGCAGTGAATGTAGCAACACTGCCGCTGGAGCGGTCGGCAGGGACTCACTTGCACTGGGCGGCGCGGCCCCATTTTCTGTCCCTTCGAAGTTAATTTTTTTTGTTTAGCTAAGCAACTTCCCCGAGAGAAGAACGAACAACGCCGACGCTTAATAAAAGGATTGAACTAGGAGCTCCAATTTTTCCAGAATTTTTAATGATCGAGAAACACGTTAAAATAGTTTTAAAAAAACGAAATCGTCATTCATATTTATTCACATTTATGCATTTATATCTTTCGTTTGCGTTCCTCCTATCAAAAGTAATCTGCCACTTGCGAAAAATTATTTTTAAAAATAAATGAAATACTTGAAAACTGGCGGGACGATTCGCTCAGAAATAAATTTGATACATATTATTCTACTACGTTCTCGCATTAATGAATATCCTTACCAAAGTGGGTCAAATTGTGGAACCGATCTGAGAACAAAGGGATGGATGAAACTTCGGTACACAGAGTTATCTGAGGAGGTCATGGCTGGGATCAACAGGCGAGAATTGATCGTGAAATCTGGATGAAGTAGTGAGCTCCCCGGGGGATACTGATCACACAACTTCAACCGATAGGAAATGCAGAGAGCAATCAGAGGAATAAAAATGAGGAAGAAGCTGTTAACTCTGGAACAGCGGGAAGGGATATTAAATTATAACACTGGAGAACCAAATTGAGGCATATCTGTGTGGATGTTTCTTGATAATTTTTCTTCAAAATCAATTATGGAAAACACCTTTAGGAATTGCTAGATTACCGTCTACGGATACACTGGGGTTACTCATCACCCCCGCGAAGAAATATTATATAATTTTGTATTTGGACGTGTCTCCTTCACGGAAAAAAATACCTGAATTGAGTATAAAATATAATTGAATCAAGTATTGCCTGACACCCACTTTTTTACTTATATACTATGCCCCTAATTTTTTTACCCTAATATTCTGACCCTCATTTTTTAACCTCCACTTTTTGACCTTTATATTCTCACACTTAGTGCCTGACCCTTATATTACACTTGAGAGCGCTTGGTACAACCCGGGCGGATACGAAATCATCATCCTCGAATTGAAGCACCCATCCCCCAAATAACGATAAAAAAAAATCATGAGTGCTATGAACCCCCACCGTCTTACTTCCAATTGAATATGTACTTGTCGCAGCGACCGAATCCACCTTTCTGCTTATTAAGAATCACCACTCTCCTCTCACTCCCAGCTCGTCGATTTCTCGCGAAGCTGCGCCCACAATTCAAGAATAAGAACCAGCAATAAAATAAGTAGACAAGCGAGAAGAAAAAGACAAAAGAAACGATCGATACGAACGGACCATGAATAATGCAGAATGGGTATAGAGGCGAGTGGTGCAAGCTTTGATCTTTTGTAGTCGTTGGAAATTTGCGTTTACGAGTTAGCTTTACGCTCGGTGACTGGGAACTATCAGGATAGTTGAGGGCACAAAAGCCTTCAAAGGCCCCGACCTCTGTGTGGCAACAACACAGTCTATCCCGATATCACCACCTCTTTTTATTCCCTCTCTTCTCTTCTTTTTTCACCTTGAAAAAGGGGGAAAAAGGTCAATTCAACTTTTCATAATGACATCACAGGATTCCCCAGACTATAGAGAGTGATATTTCTTCATTCATTGTCACTCTCGCTATTTCATTAGTGAGAACAAAAAGTATAAACCCCTCTGGAATATCCAACGCAGAACAATGGGCCAAGTGAACTTGATTCTGCGGACAATTGTCGAGTGTGAAATGCAAATGGAGATTTAGAGGGATAAAATGACAACGGGGGTTGAGTATTACCAGCACTGTGATACCGTATATACGTACGTAGATGAGGGCAAAGGATTCAAAAGGGAGTGAACTCTCTCTCTCTCTCTCTCTCTCTCTCTCTCTCTCTCTCTCTCTCTCGCACTTCAGCTCTTGAGAATGGTGGCAGGAGTAGCGTCAGCTGGTTGTGCTGGCACCAGTTATACACATTAGGTGCCCTGATATGCACCAGGTTGCCTTTATGTGTCGATGTGTACAGGTATAGAGAGTATTCAGGACGGTGGTTGAGTGTCCACCAGTTGGCGGCCTCGAACAAGCCCACTTGATCGCTCATCTCTTCTCTCAACGAGTCCGTCTTCCTATCAAGTATTCATCATACGAGTGTTGTTTAAACTTCCAGGCAGTGGTGTTGGAGCTTTGGAGGATTCGAGGAGTTTGCGAGCAATATAAAGAGCGTAAGTGCTTGGGGTAGATCAAATAGTCATTATTCCAGAACTATTCGATAGTCATTCAATGTTGTGGAGAAAAAAAAAGAAAAAAAAAAGAAAAAAAAGAAAAAAAAATTGTCATTCAATGGGAAATAAAAATTCACAGCCATCCTTAGGCGCTCGTGCGTCATTTTCCATTGTTTCTTTCAATAATTATTTAGTTTTATAACGAAAGACGACTATTTGATACAATTCAAGCAAAAAAAAATTTTTTTATCAACTGTTGTTTATCAACGTTTTTAATTATTGGGAGTACCGGTGAGCATAATAATTTTCTAGTTGGTAGAAAAGAACATGCGGTGCGAAAATATCACTGATATTCGAAACCCCGATATTGCGTGGGGACTACCTCCGCAGATGAATCCCACTCCCCTGTTAGATCTCGGTCTCAACGGTTTTTCATATATTTCTTATATCGAGACGAGAATATCTTCGAATCTAAAGGAGATAACGAAATTTTCGTAATAACCTTTTTTCTAGGGCAAATTGAGTGCTACAAAAAAGGTCCTAACAAAAATTTAGCTAACTCCCTTAGATTCGGAGATACTCACTGAAAAATGGCCGATAGTCAAAGTCGACCTGAAGCGTTTTACCACTTCGATACTGAATTCAATCAATTAGATTAAGGTGATTACACTTTTTTTTCATTCGATTGAAATTCCCTCGAACTGAATCCTAAATTCATTTCTATAAAATCACCTCATAATTTCATAACACTTGACAACCTGTGGAACGATGAAACCTAGACGCTCAAAAACGTCATAATTCCACAAGTTTTTGAAGTAAGTCATAAAGGTTTCAGTTAGACTTTCGCTCAAGCCCTTTTGCAAATTAGTCAACCGTCAAGTTTTAGTAATTAAAAACTCACCAAGGCAGAATTAAATTAACCGAAAATGCGACGAGCAGGAGTGTATGACGTTAATAAGCCGGTTCGCTGAAGGAATAACTTTTAACAAAAGTGCAGAGGGAGAGAATTCCAGGAAGCCAAATTCTATTACTTTAATTAGAAGTACAACGATGGAGATAACGTGCATTAAACATGATCATTCATTTATTCAGTATCCTCTTATTCTGATTGAATTCATTACATTTTATTTACAAAGTTTTGAATACGATTGTTGAGTCACCGTGAAAGTTGTCGTCCACTTGTAAATTTCTTCTTCCTCTCTTCAGACTTTGTGATAATCCCTTGCTGTACGAAGTTTTTTCATTCACTTAGATCGGAATACGAAATAGCATGACTTGAGGGAGAAAAAATTCTTGGAGACATGAATTTTTCAGAAAACACGCGAAAAAAACTGAATTAAATCGAGTATATTTTATACTCAATTGGGAGATGGGTATTTCAATTCAAACACGGAGAAATATTCAGGTAAAAAAAATGAAGAGCTACTGCGAAATATTCAAAAGCTAGTAGGAAATATCCGAANGGTCGAGCGTGAGAACCACTGCTTTCCTATTTTCGGCAAACGAATTTTCGGCTAGCTTCCACTCCATCAAATTCTATACCGGACTGTCGAAATGTTTCACCGTCCGTGCGACAGATGTTGCCAATGTCCAAAAGCATTCTGGAACTTTCGGTGCTCCAGATTTAACACCGAAAATCCATCGAGTTGTCCATTCAAATGGAGAAACAAATAGCTCTTTTTTCCAAACTAAAGTCTGGAGCGGAGCAATGGATGCAGGTACCTTGTGTCTCAAGTTCGAGTACCAATAAATTGAAAGAAAAAAGAAGAAAACACGATTATCGACTATACCGATACTGCCGGGCAGTTAATGACCACTTAATGGCTGGAACTATCGCCAGAAAAAAACGCCTTCATTTTTTTTTCATTCAGTGAGAGTCAAGTGGAGTAAAATGCAAAAAAAATCGAATATTCTATTGATTTTCTGTTCAAATGATCTAAAAATCAAGAAAATACTTGATTTTTCAGTTCAATTATTCTATGAGAATTCAGAAAAATGAGAAAAATTCAGGGAAAAATTAAAAATTCATGTCATTTTGATTCTGAACATTCATGTTCCACTGAAAATTCAATCAAGTTGCGAAATTTCCGTGTCACTCCTACTTAAGGATAATCGAGGTGTCTAAAGTTTCATGACTTTGGCTGCATTTTTTCCCTGGGTTTTCCGGTTTTTTTTTTGTGATTTCCATAAGATCACGGGTTAAATGACCACTTTTTCAAAAATTCATAATAAATTAACCATGCTCCCCAGCAGTCTGAAACTTCGCACACGCCTTTTCCATCATTTAAACAATACGTAAAAAAATGGCTGCTTTTTGTCCAACCCTCCCAACTCTCCCGATTATCCTTAAAACTCCTGAATTTTCTTGAATTTGACGTACAACTAGAAATTTCATAACCGTTTTTCCGCTACATTCGAATTACTATCATATTTTTCATGAAATTGCCAAAAATATCTAACAGTGTTGACGCCTACGAAAAATTCTCGTCATTTTGCATTCCCCACTCCCAACCATCTTCATATCTGCCATCAGACTTGTGGGGAATTAGTGGCAAACACGAGGTTTGTGAGTTTCGATAGCGCTGGTAAATAGGTACAATCAGTGTGGTATAGGGCTAGTGAAGAGTTGTTTGAATTTGGTGCCGGCGAGCGTAAGATAAGGCAGCATACCGCAATTCTAGTATCATTACAGACGAAGTAGATGTAGTATTGGTGCAGTACAAACAGTAACAGTGGGAGAAAGATCGTGCGAGAAATCTACCCCATCCGAAGCGCACTCCTCGAACAGGTTCATTATTTCCGGATGGTTTTGTGTGTGCGAAACTTTATAGAACTCCAGAGGTTAACACTTGGCAAACGCGTTTGCTTGCATCGTAGTTTGTGAGCCGCGACATGCCGCGTTAAACAGAGTTGAGAGAGATTTCGGGAGCAGTGGAAATAACCGATAGGTTAACTGATTAACGGACATCCCTAGAAAGACTGTTTTTCTTGAGATTGTCCAAATGTTTTTTTAGCTATCGTGTTAGAACAGAATTTTGAAAAAATTAAAAAATTAAAATAAAGTAATTAATGAATTAAATTTTAATTAATGGCAATGGATGGGGCTTAGCAATACCTACATTTGAGAAAAAAAATGATTCAATTCAATCTATTCATTAGCGAGAAATTGATGATATAGTTTGTTACATACACAAATACATTTTTTCCGTAAATTTTTCCGTACATTTATAGGGACTAACTTTTGGGTCCGATTGTCTTGGGATGTACCTTAAGGAGCTTCAGTATGCGCATGTATAAATACCAAGCAACCTCGTTCTCCCTATTGACCACAGTTGCTCAGTTGCCAACGCAACAAGATGATGCATTATATAGCTGGTGGTAATTGTACGATACAGTTGGTGTAGAGAAGTATCCGGTAAGCCGCACCGTAGACCTTAGTACCAATAATGCACAGAACGCCGGTGTTAGTACTTTGGTCGGGCTCGTAATGCCTCAGCTGATCGAACGACCGAGACCATTAACAGATAAAATACCGGTAACCAGTAGGGTCTTCATTTGTCCTCCTCCTGCTCCATCAATATTTAACTTTAACGATCACCCAGAATTGCTCTTTAAATTATCCCGTCGAATCGTGGCATTGCACTAATTCCGTCTGTAAATAAATTATTGTTACGCGGAAAAACATACCTGATTTGAGTATATTTCATACTNAGAAATATTCAGGTAAAAAAAATGAAGAGCTACTGCGAAATATTCAAAAGCTAGTAGGAAATATCCGAAATACAGTGGACTTCCCCTAGCTCATAGCGTTCGGGGGTCTGATTCCAAGAACTCGAGCTAGGGAATTACCACCTCCACATGCGCAGGGACGTGCTTACGCGAGAGAGACAACGTCATTATCTGAGAGAGAACGCTGTAACATACTGGCCGACGACACACAACGCTTCCCCTCTCATGCATGACGTTACTAGTGCGGTGGGAGACACATTCCCCGCCGCTACGACACGCCCCCCGAGCTACGGATAGTAAGAGCTAAGGGAAGTCCACTGTAAAACTGTCGGGTAGCCTCCAATACTGCGCTCTGATTGGTCGAAATCCGATTGGGAAAAATAATCAATAAAAATGACGTATCTTTTTACANGATGGTGATGGAATATAGTCAGAAGAATTATATTTTTCTCTCAGTGCTGGAATCAAGTATGTGCATAAACCTGTCCCCGCTCCCTCTCCCTCCTCCCCCGCCCCCTCCTATTGAGGAAAATCCAAATATACAACAGACAAAAAAAGTAGAAAATCGAAAACTATTTGTGCATTTCGTCAAGTTGAACAAAAATCACAAGAAAAATCTAGCACTTTCATTAAAAATAAACACATATCAGTAGCGAAGTGGTAAAACGGTTTCNTTTTATCTGAATCTCCTGTGAAAAATTACGATACCGTCACTTGAATTTTCCGAATCGAGTCCGTAATCGGTGAGCGAACTGTGTATAGCACGCGATATATAATAGATCTTCAACGTATGAGAAATCCCACTCAACTAGGGCCTGACTCCCCTGAAAAAATACAAATGTTTTCATCCAAAACATTCCATTCACGTCCATCATAAAATTTAATTCACTTGATATCTGCCTCTCCCAGGTTTGTTATTCTCCCTTAAGTATTTCTACATACACCCTTCATATTTGGAACGAGTGGGGAAACTGCAACCAGTGCAACGCTACCCGCCCTGCATTTGACAATCTGTGTCACGTTTGCGGTATACACATTCAAATTCNTGTCTTGCACTCAATACGCTAATAGATATTAGTTTTGTCAAGTTTTGTCGGCCTTTAATAATCTGCTAAATCATCTTCCAAGGGTGGAAACTCGGTCGAGCGTGAGAACCACTGCTTTCCTATTTTCGGCAAACGAATTTTCGGCTAGCTTCCACTCCATCAAATTCTATACCGGACTGTCGAAATGTTTCACCGTCCGTGCGACAGATGTTGCCAATGTCCAAAAGCATTCTGGAACTTTCGGTGCTCCAGATTTAACACCGAAAATCCATCGAGTTGTCCATTCAAATGGAGAAACAAATAGCTCTTTTTTCCAAACTAAAGTCTGGAGCGGAGCAATGGATGCAGGTACCTTGTGTCTCAAGTTCGAGTACCAATAAATTGAAAGAAAAAAGAAGAAAACACGATTATCGACTATACCGATACTGCCGGGCAGTTAATGACCACTTAATGGCTGGAACTATCGCCAGAAAAAAACGCCTTCATTTTTTTTTCATTCAGTGAGAGTCAAGTGGAGTAAAATGCAAAAAAAATCGAATATTCTATTGATTTTCTGTTCAAATGATCTAAAAATCAAGAAAATACTTGATTTTTCAGTTCAATTATTCTATGAGAATTCAGAAAAATGAGAAAAATTCAGGGAAAAATTAAAAATTCATGTCATTTTGATTCTGAACATTCATGTTCCACTGAAAATTCAATCAAGTTGCGAAATTTCCGTGTCACTCCTACTTAAGGATAATCGAGGTGTCTAAAGTTTCATGACTTTGGCTGCATTTTTTCCCTGGGTTTTCNTAGGACGTTGCTGCTCGCTTGGGCTGCGTGCACAGAAATTTCATTTTTCAGTACTTTTTTCACTATTATTAATAAACAATGCTCCTAGGCGACAATCTTTTTCACTCAAAAAATCACTGATCACATGTTCTAAATGTGTATAAAGTTTCATGACTTTGGCTGCATTTTTTCCTTGGGTTTTGCAGTTTTCTTGGTCATTTCCATAAGATCACGGGTTAAATGACCACTATTTCAAAAAGTCATAATAAATTAACTATGCTCCCCAGCAGTCTGAAACTTCGCACACGCCTTTTCCATCATNGTTTTTTTTTTGTGATTTCCATAAGATCACGGGTTAAATGACCACTTTTTCAAAAATTCATAATAAATTAACCATGCTCCCCAGCAGTCTGAAACTTCGCACACGCCTTTTCCATCATTTAAACAATACGTAAAAAAATGGCTGCTTTTTGTCCAACCCTCCCAACTCTCCCGATTATCCTTAAAACTCCTGAATTTTCTTGAATTTGACGTACAACTAGAAATTTCATAACCGTTTTTCCGCTACATTCGAATTACTATCATATTTTTCATGAAATTGCCAAAAATATCTAACAGTGTTGACGCCTACGAAAAATTCTCGTCATTTTGCATTCCCCACTCCCAACCATCTTCATATCTGCCATCAGACTTGTGGGGAATTAGTGGCAAACACGAGGTTTGTGAGTTTCGATAGCGCTGGTAAATAGGTACAATCAGTGTGGTATAGGGCTAGTGAAGAGTTGTTTGAATTTGGTGCCGGCGAGCGTAAGATAAGGCAGCATACCGCAATTCTAGTATCATTACAGACGAAGTAGATGTAGTATTGGTGCAGTACAAACAGTAACAGTGGGAGAAAGATCGTGCGAGAAATCTACCCCATCCGAAGCGCACTCCTCGAACAGGTTCATTATTTCCGGATGGTTTTGTGTGTGCGAAACTTTATAGAACTCCAGAGGTTAACACTTGGCAAACGCGTTTGCTTGCATCGTAGTTTGTGAGCCGCGACATGCCGCGTTAAACAGAGTTGAGAGAGATTTCGGGAGCAGTGGAAATAACCGATAGGTTAACTGATTAACGGACATCCCTAGAAAGACTGTTTTTCTTGAGATTGTCCAAATGTTTTTTTAGCTATCGTGTTAGAACAGAATTTTGAAAAAATTAAAAAATTAAAATAAAGTAATTAATGAATTAAATTTTAATTAATGGCAATGGATGGGGCTTAGCAATACCTACATTTGAGAAAAAAAATGATTCAATTCAATCTATTCATTAGCGAGAAATTGATGATATAGTTTGTTACATACACAAATACATTTTTTCCGTAAATTTTTCCGTACATTTATAGGGACTAACTTTTGGGTCCGATTGTCTTGGGATGTACCTTAAGGAGCTTCAGTATGCGCATGTATAAATACCAAGCAACCTCGTTCTCCCTATTGACCACAGTTGCTCAGTTGCCAACGCAACAAGATGATGCATTATATAGCTGGTGGTAATTGTACGATACAGTTGGTGTAGAGAAGTATCCGGTAAGCCGCACCGTAGACCTTAGTACCAATAATGCACAGAACGCCGGTGTTAGTACTTTGGTCGGGCTCGTAATGCCTCAGCTGATCGAACGACCGAGACCATTAACAGATAAAATACCGGTAACCAGTAGGGTCTTCATTTGTCCTCCTCCTGCTCCATCAATATTTAACTTTAACGATCACCCAGAATTGCTCTTTAAATTATCCCGTCGAATCGTGGCATTGCACTAATTCCGTCTGTAAATAAATTATTGTTACGCGGAAAAACATACCTGATTTGAGTATATTTCATACTCACTGAGAGAAAAATCTGAAGTTCGATTAACAATAAGAAAATAGTTGAGGCAGTTTTGATGAACGATACGATTTTTTTTGTATGCGGCACATAACATTATAGCAACTTCACAAGCGTAATTTTCGCTAATCAAAATGCAGTTAAACTAACCAAAGTTCAAAAGTAACCACGACAAATCTATCGTGAGTAGAACTATAAAATAGTTGCAATGACTACATTCCATTGTAGTAATTACTTCTCCGGCCATAGTTACCGTAACCCATGAAAAATTGTTAAGGACTTTTTGACTATAATTCGATGGTGATGGAATATAGTCAGAAGAATTATATTTTTCTCTCAGTGCTGGAATCAAGTATGTGCATAAACCTGTCCCCGCTCCCTCTCCCTCCTCCCCCGCCCCCTCCTATTGAGGAAAATCCAAATATACAACAGACAAAAAAAGTAGAAAATCGAAAACTATTTGTGCATTTCGTCAAGTTGAACAAAAATCACAAGAAAAATCTAGCACTTTCATTAAAAATAAACACATATCAGTAGCGAAGTGGTAAAACGGTTTCAGTCGACTTATCTCCCAGTTCAGTTTTTGAGGAATATTTCCGAATCTAAGGGAGATAGCGGAATTTTCATAATTACATTTGTTGTAGCTCTCAATCGGGTCTACAAAAAAGGTTATAACAATGACAAGATTTCCTGGAATTTCAGTGGAACTTGAACACGATAGAAATTTCCGGAATTTGGCACGGAAAATTCAGACGAAAAGTGAACTATTCAGGTAACCAGACCACACTGTTAGAAATTAATCAAAATTTCATGGAAAATACAGTAGTAATTCTCCTGTGAATGACATTGATTCCGACTTGGGGGAAAAACTGTTCTGAAATTTCAAGTTTTAGGTAAAATTCGACGAAATTCACGAGTTTTCAGTGGAATTGAGACAGAAAGTTGGTAACTTGATTGAATTTTCAATGGAATATGAATATTCAGAAACAAAATGACAGAAATTTTCCAATTTTCCCTGAATTTTTCAGATTATAAAAAATTATCAACTCAATGCATCAGCAATTCATTAATGCAATTAACTGCTTACAAAAGCAACTAATCTCCTCTATCACCGGTAACACGAATATTCATGACCCTCGGTGATTTTTCATCTCACTATACAGAACGCAAAATCTCCATACAATTACCATGTTAACTCTTCCACCAGACATTGAATATCAAGTAAGGAAACAAAGAACAATATCAACTTGTAACATCTGGTGTGTCTGTGGAAATGATCATTGAATTCCCGTGAACATGACTCTTGAATAATGATATGCTGATGCCTCAGAGTCAATGCTTCATCAGCGGGCGAATAATTACCTCCGTCCGTCCGTTCGATGAGAAAAGAATTGCAAGAGCCGGTTGAAAAATGAGTTCAGCATCCATTAATGCGATAAAAGGGTCGTTGCCCATTTACAATATCACGGTTTTTTTTTATTCATGAAAGAGCCCGATGGATAAAGGCAAAGGCAAACGAGGCGTCTACCTCATACATAGTTTTATATGTCCAACCTGTATTGTGCCCCATTATAGAATTACGTTGGCTCATGTGAGAGTAGTTTAAGCTAGAATTGACCCAATTTACCCTTCTGAAACACTGGCGCCATCGAATTTAATAAAGCGCCCCAAGTGTACCGTGAAAATGGAGTTGAAAAATCTATTGTATAATATATAGGGCTGAGACCTTGTTTCTGCATTGACGTTAAGACGGATGCACTTAGCTTCTCGGCCTCTGATGCTTTTCAACTTGGCGATATTCTGGTGAAAAGTGGTATATGGAATTTTGGGAGGTTTCCATTTAGAGAATAGTATTTGAAACACGGTGGAAAAAGATGTAGATGTCAAGGGTTATGCTGTTAAGAATAATCGGGCGAGCTGGGAGAGTTGGAAAAAAAGCAACCATTTTTTCTATTTTTTTTACGTATTCTTTAAATGATGGAAAAGGCGTGTACAAAGTTTCAGACTGCTGGGGAGCATGGTTAATTTATTATGAATTTTTGAAAAAGTGGTCATTCAATCCGTGATCTTATGGAAATCACAAAAAAAACTGCAAAACCCAAGGAAAAAATGCAGCAGTCATGAAACTTTAGACACATTTAGGACATGTGATCAATATTTCTTTGAGTGAAAAAGATTGTCGCCTAGGAGTATTGTTTATTAACAATAGCGAAAAAAGTACTGAAAAATGAAATTTCTGCGCACGCAGCCCAAACGAGCAGCAACGTCCCAAGTACCGATCGGGTGGGGGTAGCGCGGTCAATTCAAACGTCTCGTAAGAGAGAGCGATGAAGCGTTGCGATTGGAGCTCCCTCGAGCCAGTGGTACCAGCTCCTGGTGAAAAAAAAACTACCGACGACGTTGCTACTTTTTCGCGTGGATTAATATTTTTTCATTTATTAAAAAAAACAATCTGAAAACCATACAATGCGTGGAACAGATGCAAATAAATCTGATTAGCTCCAAAAGTAATTTTTAATCGGAGATACTCCCTAATATTGCCTGAATTTCGAATCCGAATGGGAAAAATTTTTTTGTTCAGCGATGGGTTTTCGGCAAGAAAACAATAGAAACCCCTCCGCGTCACCTCCTACATTTCCTCCTCGTCCGATTATCCTTAAATGGCAGATCCTGGTTGCATAGTGAAGTAATTGGGCTTCGGTCAGTGGTGTGTAATTTACGTGTAAAATGAAGGTAAATTGACCGGTCAGCTTTGTCCGCTACATCCCCAGTGAACACATCAAATATTGAGAAAGTTTTTTACCTAAAAAAAAAGTGTGAAATCCAGCCGTTGGTTTTTATGACATTTGCGACCTGCATGGTATGCCTTTTAATACTCTTCCATGCGAGGAATGGGAAAAAAATCCGATGTGGATGTTAAAATTCCGTACGATTGGATGCCCTAGGGGAAATCTCATTCCAGAGTAATTGAGAGAGGTAATTATTTAGGATTTATTTACTACCTCCAGTGGGATTTTGTCGTTTCATCAGAGTAGGGGAGGAGCGTCGCTCCAACAGCTGATTAACTTGAGTGGGAGCACTCGTGTTCATTCCTGAATGCAAAAATGAAATTGTGACGGTTCTCCTAGGCATGAACTTGATATTGTCTGTGCTCATTTGAAATGAACCAACACAATTGCAAGGAACATCAAGGTACAGCCCGAGTCGAATAATTGGACCTGACAAATTCTACTTAGGTCTCTCCGTTCAGAACTGGATAGGTCTTGGGAAGCCTCTTCCCACCTAAGAGACCTTTCTACCTCTGGTTATGTCCCACTTCAGCACTTGTTAGGTGTAAGCAGGACTTGCATTCTGACTTTCCAAATCCTTGCCGGTCCCCGTAATTCTATGGGCCTATATTAAATCTGCGTTCATATCCCTATTTACTCATGCGTTATTGAAATAAAAAATGCAATTATTGTTTTTTTTTTAATCTCGAAAATCGACATTTCACGGGAGGGTGGAGGGGAGATGCATGTATGCGGAGGCTTGACATTTTTATCCAACAAGCGGAGAAGGTTGCAGAATCTATTCTAGCCACTCTTGCCCCTCCGCTTGCATGCATTGTCCAAATAAAAAAAGAAAGTGTTAACAAATCTGACCCTTGTTCCAAGTAAAAACC
>NW_021680408.1:178866-207391 GCF_001412515.2 Diachasma alloeum | reverse complement strand
CTTTTGAGAGTTCTGAATAGTCCGGCGCTTAAATAGTTGGAATAAACGTTCACCCAGATCCGATCAATTAGCCCCTCATGTATAGATATTCCAAATTTTTATTTTTTTCCTCATTGAAGTAGTTTTGA
Organism: Diachasma alloeum; assembly: GCF_001412515.2. NCBI lineage: Eukaryota > Metazoa > Arthropoda > Insecta > Hymenoptera > Braconidae > Diachasma > Diachasma alloeum. The sequence continues at coordinate 207,263 of NW_021680408.1, read as the reverse complement.
AGAAAATTGCGAGCTAATAAAAAACATTTGCTAGTTAGTACTTTTTTTAAAATAAATTTTTGACAAATCACCCCTGAAAAAAAAGGCGTTATCCCCCCTATTTCATTATTTCCAAAAAATTTTATCACCAATCGGTAGCAAATTGTTTAAAGATTTTTGCGAGTTAAGAAAAAATCGTCAATGCACTCCTATTATTGGGTAAATTAACAATTCCAATTTCAACTGAAAACCAGAGTTGATGACCAGAGTTTGTCGCAGAGATGCCAGACAAGATATGAATGTTTTTTTGGGCTCAAACGAAAGAGCGGGTCGAGAAATGACGTGCTAGAGCCTCTAAACATGACAAATGTCTCTAAAGATGATATCTGTTTTCAATTAAAATCACGCGTTCTCGGTAGCATCGAGGAGGAGGGCTTCTCAGGACCGAAAAGAACTGAGGATTCGAATGGTCTCTGGAAAAGTACGTCGCAGAACTGATTCGGACTTACCAGGTCCATCTAGGTCTGGAGAGATCTTGAAAGACCTGTGTACGTCCAATCAGAACCAAATCCTCGACTCGGGAGTGTAATTATTCGAATGGGAAGGAAAACTGCTGGCATATGCCAATCAAGCATTGCCAAATAATTCGGAGGAATTCTAGCGTGAAAAATATTTTTTTTTTAGGAAAAGAATGGAAATCATCGACTTGGTCGAGGGTCCATCTCTCTACTTAATTTTTTTTTTGATAACTGTTTTTCAAACCTTCTGATGAGTCACAGCGTAAATGTTAATGTTTATGGGATGTTGATTCACATACCTGGAACAAAAACGAAAGATTACTGTGATGGGGCGATCGATCGGCAATTAAATTCGATAATAGAATAATCATGGAAATGACGTACATTCATTACAAGTCCAATTAAGGATGAAAAAGTGATTGCATGGCGAGCACGTGTTACATTATCATGACCAATTTGAAAATGTGGGTAAACTGGAGTTATTAATAGTATTTCGCTTTGCGAATACATTCTTTAGGGCCGGTTGCACCGAGCCCTGTTAGCCAAATAATTCCAGTATATTGCAAATCACAATTGTCAATTGGGGGATGGGTATCGATTGAGCCAATTATATTTTATTCTTGAATCATTTTTATGCATATACAGTAGAACCCGGGAGTTCGCATACTGGCAGAACGCACAGGACCTAGCTGTTTGCATATTTTCGCTCTAGATGTTCGCATATTACGAACAGCCCTCTTACCCCTTCTGTAATTAATCACCCGAATCTGAGACATGCGCATAACCTAATGCGCACATCTGGTATTTCAAATTCGATTCAAAGTTGATGCATTGAATAATGAGAAATGTTCCAATGAATCCGAGAAACTCTGAAGTTATTGAACTTTTTCCTTTAGAAATGCACAACTTTTTTCTGATAAATGATTTTATCGCCCCATGTTTGTGCCACTTTGTCTAGACATATGAATAATAAATTTGGCTGCAGCTGAAAATTCTCAACAAATACTTTAATGATGTCTCGCAAACTCAATGTATTCCGATTGATTGAAGAGAGAACCTGTCGAATTTATCAAAGTTACTCTGAGGATAGGTCATTTCTGCATTCCTGAATTATATTTTGTTATGTCAATTTTAATTTTAGTCCTGCTGCTATCGTCGTCATTAGTAATGTAGTTTATGACATAAATCGTTGTGATACTGGACTCTAATAAATATAGAACACGTGATTACTTTATCGGTCTTCGTTTTTAAGTTGAGAGAGGTACCTGGCTCATTCTCATGACGATTCTCAATCGTCCCGCTCACTGCTGACACCTGATTGGCTTATTAGGACGGGCGTCGGGGAAGTAGGGAGTAGTGGAGGGGAAGAGGGCAAGAGGGGAATTATGCGAACTGCTAGGTTCTACTGCACTTGATGCTGGTGTAAAATATGCTCAATGCAAGTTTAATTTTTTTCCGTGTTTCAGAAATTTCCTCACAATTCAGAAAAGTTCACTAGCAACTCAAAGAACTTCCTTGAGAAACTTTATTTTATTTTTCTCTTTATGTGTCAAGTAAAATTGTACATATTTCTATATGGAGAGTCTCTAGATCCTCAGCGGAATTTCACCGACATACTCCCCCAGTGGAAACCGCATTCATCCTACGACTGCATATGGTTATACTATATCCAAGAAATCTTCAATATGGCACTCCTGAGAAGAGTTAAGGCATTTTAAGTAAATTGTCCGGGTGTTCCTAACGTCCCATCAAGCCAACTTGAATCGCCGGGACGATTAAGAGGCGCGCACGTTTCTTGTGTCACTTGGGAAATCATCTTATATATTCCAACGGATTATTTCAATGACTTCGTAAGCTGAATTATTAGGCGCCACTGTTCACGCTGGTTATCTCGAGATTCTTCAACTCCCAGGGACTACTCCCTTGGAAAAGTGCTTGATGAAAATTTCAATTTTAAATTCAAAACTTTCATGATTGCACGTATTGTCTTGGAGTTGGGACACCACGGACAATACGTAAAACGACTATTGTCTTGATTTGTTGAGAACTTGGGGAGCATTTGAGCACTGGCAATTTGTGACATTACTCGTCCATGACAGATTCGAGATCTAGTGTCGGTACTTCTCGAGCTCCAACTTTACGGTGAATTCAGTGATGGCCCTCGAGTGATACAAGTCCCGAGAGTCACATCTTTCGGTGATTGTTTTTGTTTACAATTCGAAATTGGCAGTGAAGTGATCGTGATATTAAACTTTATCGGGGTTGTCATCAATTTGAAGCTATACTGGGAGCCCGACCATGAACTATACGATCTTTAGAACATTATTGCGTCTTGAGGAATTAGGATGCTGCAGCGAGACGGGAGATGTCGATTTGGATTGGTTGGGAATAATAAAACAATTTCAGCTGATATTATTTTGCGATCACAGTCCACACCCAGAAAAACGTTTTTTTTAAATCAAATAAAAATCTTTATTTGAAATTTTGTACTTATGTCAAGAAAAAGGATTTACTTATGTTAAATAAACAATTTATTTATTTCAAGTAAATGATTTTTCAAAATCAAATGAACAATTCATTTAGTTGAAATAAACATTTTTCCTATTTTATGAAAATTACATTTTCATGTATTTTGTGAAAGAATTTCAAAAGTGTGTTCAGTCTGTTTCAATTTTGTTATCAACTCAAAGCAATAATAAATTTTTAGTATCAAATGAATATTCATTTAGGTCAAAGAACAAATTTATTTGATCCAAATAAAGACATTTTCTTAATATAAGAAAACTTGTTATTTGGTATCAGTACAGAATTTATTTGGAGCAAATAAAGATTTATTAATGGTAAAAAGACATTTATTTAATATAAACAAAATGTTGGATAAAATTTTTTAATTAATTTACAAAAAAAATTTATTTGGTACTGTTTGAATAAATTGTATTTCGATGAAATAAATGATTTTTCTGGGTGCACTCTTTCCACAAAATACTCGACAACAAGCCTTGTGTCAACAAGCCTTAAAAATTAGGGATAAAAACCCCTAAAAATTAGAGATCGATTTCTAAAAATTGAAGATCAATTATTGAAGAGTACAGATCTATACGGAGAGAAATTTTCTAGAAAAATTCTGGTAAGAGTACTGGAAAAAATCACAATCTACTGGCTGTGAAAAATTCTAGTGCTGTTAGGTAAAATTTCTTGGTATTTCTGGGAATTTCTGTGAAATTTTCACAGAAATACGGGGAAAAAGTGACGTTCCTGGCCGTCAATTAAAAAAAAAAATTTCTCTCCATGTATCCCCAAAAACTAAAAATTTTTTTTCCTGGGAATTTCCAAAAGTTTCATCCGCCCAGTGAGCAATGATCCTATTCTAAAAAGAACATACACTTAAAGTCGATAACTATCGATATCTCGCAAGTCTGTCACGCTGATTCCTCATTGGTTCCAGTCGTCTGAGGCGGCAACTTTAATTCATGATTAATTTAATTTTGAGATTTTCAATTATGATTGTTACAATTACAGCGCGCTGTAGCGCGCGTTCGGTCTCGTAAACTAAAAAAGATCACTAAAAAAACAGGAAAGACAATGACATTTCGTAATGTTTCAATGTTCACGAGAACATGAATAGGATTAATTTTCTTCCATTTGGAAAATTAGAAAATGCCCCTGAGCACATTAATAGAATGAATTGCGTCTTTCATTTCAAAAATTGGAGAATGACTTCAGCGAATTGACTATTTCAGGCAATTCTTTCCCTACAAAGAAAAGTTATTTGTAAACCGTGACAACTAATCCTCTTCGGCTATACAAATAGAACTTTAAGACTGGCACGAGTGAAACGACAGGATTTACCAAGAAAAATCGGATGGATGAAGGCAAGGACATGAGAAAGAATTTCCAAGATAACGAGGAATACCAGCGAGAAAAACGAAGTGGAACGGCTGGTCTGAAAGCAAGTGGAGTCGGTCAATCTTCGAAAGAACAAAATTGGATCATCGTTCTTCCACAATTTATGTTTTTAACCGCATGCGCATGCCAACTACACATTGTACGTGATTCTCTTCAAACTAAACTCCACATGAACTTCACATTAACTAACAAAGCAGCGAGATGAGAGTGCTGGCAAAAAGCGATTTATCGGTTGGCTTATCAGTTTCAAAAAACATCTCTATATCAAACAGAGTGAGTCGACTCTATCGTGCGTTAGAATGTGAGACAGACAGGATATATAGACTGCTGGAGACATCTTCAGGAACGATTTGTCGCTGAGACAGACAGAGCAAAATTGATGCTGGATAAGACTATGCCACCGTGACAGCTGTTCTATTCCACCTCCACACATTCAGTCCAACATTTCACCGATGCCAAAACCCCCGATATTGGATTCGACAGATGCGGGTATTGCTGAAAACCGTAGGAAATTCTATACCTTTATGTCATGACGTGAAATGAGAATTTGTGGCTATCCACCAAATTACTGGGAGGTCTTGCATCACTCTCGCTTACCACCTTGTACGGTTACCGCAGTGTCAAATGCGTAGGCTCAAATTTACGTGCATACCACACCTACATGATTCGTTTTCGATGCTCATAAATACGACATTAAGTACGCGACCAACGCCCACACACGCAGCAAACGTGAGCTTTTTTTTCTTCCGAGTGCACTGTTAAAAATTTTTGTCTGAACTTTCCGTGCCAAATGCCGGAAATTTTTATCGTGCTCAAGGTCCGATGAAATTTCAGGAAATATTGTCATTGAAAAATTGAATATTCCATTGATTTTCTGTTCAAACACAGGAAAACCTAAACGTAAATTACGTTTTGATAAACGTTATTTACACTTAACGTCAATATGATGTCTGGTGGCTTTTCTTCCGTCACACGGAGAGAAATATTCAGTAAAAATTACGGAACTCACAATTCACTCACCGATTACAGAATCGACTCAGAAACTTTAAGTGAGGGTATCGTAATTTTTCACCGGAGATTCAGATAAAAATTACGGAACGCTTTGCAAAAATTCCGCGACAGTTCCGTAAAATTTCCTACAACCACATTTCGGTCCGGAATTACGGAAAAGATACGTCATTTTTATTGAATATTTCTCTCCGTGCATGAAAATCGGAATTTAGGCGTTAAAAAAGCGTATTCTACGGTTAAAATAGAAACGTAAATGACGCCTAAACAAAGCGTATTTTACCTTTATCAAAACGTCAATTACGTTTATCAAAAATACGAAAAAATCATCGTAATTTACAAAGATTTTGAGTGTAACTTACGATTGCGAAATCATAAATTACGTTTATGAAAACGTAATTTACGATTATAATTGTCGTAAATTACGATTTATAATCGTCGTAATTTACAATTTCTCAATCGAAAATTACGCGCATAATCGGCGCGAATTACGTTTATGTAATCGTAATTTTCGGTGACTTTAAGCGTAATTTACGCTTCAACTTCAAGCGTAAAAGACGACTTCTCAAACTCAATTTACATTTAGGTTTTTTTGTGTGAATGATCTGGAAATCAATAAAATCCTTGATTTTTCAGTTCAATTATTCTGTGAAAACTCCGGGAAAAATTGAAAATTCGTGTCATTTTGTTTCTGAATTTTCCATTCATTGCTGGAAAATATATTTGCGTTGAAATTCCCCAATCACCAAGGGTTAATGTATATGTAGTTAGTAGACCGTTCGAGCGAAATTCACCAAAGAGCCATTAAACGAGAATGAGCAAGGCACCTTGAGTGTGGCAGGCTATGCTGGTTAATTAGCACTCACGTGAGGCTAGGCGCACAATCGCTCTAAAGCGCTAGAGCGCCCGCCCACAATCCACGTGAGATGATTCCCTGGGTGGACCATTCTCCGATGCCCCCTTCCCCCCCCCCTTCACTTCTCCCGTCGCCTCATCCTGCCCTTTCGTTAATCTTACCGTAACAAGAGTTTAACTCCATCAGACGTTCTTCGTAAGTTGAATGTACAACACTTGAAACTATGGCAGAGGTCCTTGAAATCAGCTTCTAGGATCCACGGGGTTATGCTCCTCTGAATATAATGCATGTAAGGAGAGGCACTCCGAGAGATCCATTAAATTCATATCCATTATGTCAGGATTCGGTGGATAATCTTGGTAATGAGTCACTGAGCGTAATTGGTTACATTGTAAAATGTTATCATGAGTTGGTGCACTGAGAGAAAAATCTGAAGTTCGATTTACAATAAGAAAATAGTTGAGGCATTTTGGTGAACGATACGATTTTTTTTGCACGGAAAGAAATTTTCGATAAAAATTAGACCTCCAGAGGGCCAAACGTGGGACGAAATGACATTCAATCACTTTTTAGGTTAAGTTTTGTCGGAAAAATTAGACTTGGGAGTCTAATTTTTGCGATTAAACTAAACTTTGTCCCACGTTTCGCCCTCTGGAGGTCTAATTTTTATCGAAAATTTCTTTCCGTGTGTATGCGGCACATAACATTATAGTAACCCCACAAGCGTAATTTTTGTAAATCAAAATGCAGTTAAACTAACCAAAGTTCAAAAGTAACCACGACAAATCTATCGTGAGTAGAACTATAAAATAGTTGCAATGACTACATTCCATTGTAGTAATTACTTCTCCGGCCATAGTTACCGTATGGAATATAATCAGAAGAATTATATTTTTCTCTCAGTGTTTGGGGTAGTCGGTGGCCACTGGAACATCGGGTAAATTCACGATAATTTATTATTATTCACGTGAAATCGTTCTCAAAATAGAAGCGAAGGATGAAAATAGGAAAAATTATAACAGTTGGTCTGCATTGCTCAAAAAAGTCATGAAAACAAAGTGAGCGGTATTGGACGCGTGCCGGGCGGTATTACCCTGAAAGTTCGATTCCATCGCTCACTGGCCGATGGCAATTGAATTACATAATTAAATATGTTTAATGTTAATAAAAAATCTGTCCTCTTCGCATAATCGAGTAAACACCTCGAAGAACCAATTCTGTTTTTTTTTTTTTTTTTATATTCCGGCCCTTTCTGCCCTCTGATTGGCTAATCGGCCCTATATCCAACCCTATGCATGCAGCTGTGGATTCTACACTGCAGCGCATTCGCACTTCTATAGAACATAGGAGTAGCATGGGAAACCACAGAAAACCCATGCCGGTACAGGCGGTCACTATATTAGCGACCTCCCGCTCGCCGGAGCCTCCGGTTGAAAAACTCCACGGGGTTCCACGGGGAATCCAACTCACAACCTTTCGCATACTAGGCTCGCACCTAGCCGCTTCGGCCACCGACGTCGGTGTTCTAACTGTTTATGACTCCTTGTAGTGTGCGAGGCTGGAAAAAAGACTCTTTTCCCTCAGGCGGGCGGTACAAGCACCAGCTACCCTAACGCAATGATGTTTGTCAACTTATGCGATGATTTTCGGATGTCCAATTACGTCTTGGGTGGAGTTGACGTATTTTTGTTGTTGAGAAATTTGCTCGAGGCACTTTGAGAAAATCTCGGGATCTTCTCGTTACGAGTGAGTAGAAATCTGCTTTGACATATCGAAAGGACTCACCACCCAGCCCCTCCGGGGCTTTCGGTGATATTGCGCCGCAGCGGCGGAAGTAATCTATGGTTGATGCCTACGTATATGTCTGGAAATACGGTATATTGAAAATCCCAGTGCAAAAACTCGTACATTCTGATTGTAATACTTGAGTATTGTAAAAGTTTCAGAAACTAAAACCTCAAGCTACAGAGTAACTGTTCTCTACTCTGTTAACTGTGTATATAGTTTTTTTTCCAGTTTTTTTGCCACTAGTTTTCTAGGTCGAAGAGACTTGCATCAGGGGTTACGGGTAAAGCTCGATAGAGAGGTTTTTCCCGTAAGGCTTAGGAAGTGCTGGGAGAAAATCCAGGGGATACTGGGTTGTTGCGAAAAAGGTGGTTGATGGTGAATTTTCGTTCGCACTACCTAATCCCAAAGTTCCTGCCGCATCCAATCGCATTTCAGTTACTGAAATTTCCACTTTGAGTTGTGAAGGGACTTGTCTCGATTTTCGAACTAATTTTTATCCAACTTTTCTCACCGCACAGACTTATGGAGTCGTTGTAAATTGAAGAATTGAAATAATAATTTCGAATGATGAATGAATTTTTGATTGAACTAGTGAATATTTCATTTCGAAACGGACCAGTGCACATATTGATTCTGATCACAAGAGCATCAATTTTGTGATGGGCAATGAAAGCGTTCATCGCCATGACGTGGATAATCATTAATAAAGTTGAGAGGATGTTGGAGAAATAATTACAACATTGATTCTATTCTGTAGTATACCTTGAACGATGTAAAACTGCTATCCAACACAGTGATTTCATTAGTTTTGTTTGATCACTCGCTGTCAAATGGCGCTCGGGAAATGACCAATTCGCTGACTCGAAAGGATATTATGTCAAATGCGAAACAGACATGATCATTTCTGCGCTCTTTGTTTTTCCATTTGTTTCAGCAGTCACGAAAAAAAATCCTTGAATTGAGTATATTTTACTCATTTTGTGTTCAGTATTCATTCAAGTATATTTCATACTCGAATGGGGGACGGGTATTTCAATTCGAGGATGATTATTTCGTATCAGCCCGGGTTAAAGCGCTCTCAAGTGTTATATAAGGATCAGACACTGAGTGTGAGAATAAAGGGTCAAAAAGTGGAGGTTAAAAAATGGGGGTCGGAGTATTAGAGTCAAAAACTGAGGGCCTGAATGTAAAGGTGAAGGAATGGGTATCCGGGTAATTCATCCCATGACTATCTGGCGAATGTTAGCTGAGATGAATAAGAATGATTTGACGGTTTTTTTGCAATGTTTCCTGTTAATCCGTTGATCGGCTGTGTAAACAATACTACGAGGGAATCGTGAAGTATCTGATAGATTTTGATGTTGTGTTTAGTGTCTTTTTCTGTGAAAATAAAGTTAATATTTTTCTCTCCCTGAATTATTGTGACCGTGAAAAATTCCATTGGAATTTGATGTTTGGGATGAAATTGTCGTGGGATCGGTTTGTTTGGGATGAGTTGTCCGGGATGAATTGGTTTGGGATGAGTAGTCCGAGATGAATTCACCTAGAACCTAGCCTGACTCAATTATCCCGATAATTGGACGGTTAAAAAATAGAATGAATCAATTTGAACGAGTTCTCTCGTCACAGCTTGAAAAATTCAAGTCCTCCACCTCCCAGTATTATAGACTCCGATATCACGACGAGTTCAGGCCTCTTTGAATAGGTTATTCCCACGAGGGACGCTGACAGGGGCAGCCGGGCAGGCTTCTGAAAAATTATACCCATCATTAATATCGCTCCCACCGACATGATGATACTTTTCCAACTCCAGCACAGAATAACTTCCAATATACGGAAGATTAATGTGCACATGGCTGGTGAGAGTCGTATAAATTTTCCATTGCAGATGAAAAAGGCCGAACAAAATCCAAGAAAGAAAAAAGTCGAGGGCGAAAAAACAAAAACGGGAAAACTGTAACGAAGATAAACAAGGTGGTTCACTCCAGTGGGGTTAACGTGGCACATCGCAAGTTTCGATCGCAAGCACTCACGCTGGTGTCGGCGTCCTCGGAGAGGTGACGTATTTCCATATATAAACGAGGACCAAAATCCCGGAGCATGGTCTATATGTACCGATCCTAGTTCCGAGATTGGCGACGTTCCAAGCCGGCCGTAGGCGCGGATCTGACTGTACGAACATGGGTAGTCAGCAATTTAGCCGAGGGGCGCTGGACTATCCAACCTGGGAAGCCGCTACGAGTTATTCCACCCTTTACCAAATTCTCCCTCTCGCTTTCTCTCTCGCTCTCTATCCAGGTTTCACCTACTTGTAGAATCGTGAACATCGATCCCCACCCGCTGCAGAAATACTCGGATTCATCTCCACTGAAGCCGATGTCCTTGTTCCAACTGTCGTCAACTTGAATCCATGACAAACAGGCCATTTCCAACTATTCGCACCAACAAAACAACAAATCCATCAACACATAATTCTCATCACTTCAATCTTCATCAGTTCAATGTCGGGCTGGTGTACACAGGCATCCGATTGAATTTAGAATTGCTGGTGGAATTGGTAATTCATTTTACCGATTTTGACAATTGGCCAGTTTTTGACGAATATCTCGGAATATAAAAGAAATAGAAAATTTTTTGTCATGACCGTTTTTGTAGAGCCAATTTTGACTGGACTGGAGTGGGGTTTTGGACGCCATTAAAATTTGACATGTTTAAATAAGAAATCATCATTGATGCTCAAAAATTCATGACATTGTTCTTTTAATAATGTAAGTTTCAATAAGGCTTCGATACCTGCACGAATCCTTGAAAAGTCGAATTAAATTGAACATTAGAAGGGAAAGCCTATTTTCAAAGGTAAATCATTCTTCGAAGTTTCCAAATGATATCAATCTTGATATTTATTTTTCCACGGAGTTGGGTAAATATGAGAAAGTGTTTCGCAAGAAGGTTGGAAACGTTCCTGAATGCTTTTAGATATTCGTCCGACCATTCAAACTTTCGGGGGAAATCTAAAGTGGCAGTTCAATACCAAAATTCACAGCGATTCTCATACTTGCAAAACGAAAATTTCAACAGCCACATGTTGCGGTAGTTTCATAAAAACCCCTCATCGATTTATTCCCGACTGAATGTGAAACTTTGACATTTCACATAGTCTCGTAATGAAAATTCAATTTCACCGGTTTTCCTACTTCAGGAAGAAGTTTACAGTTCGGTTATTCCTGACGCACGGAAAATATTCGACGGTAACAATTATCGAATCGTATTATTCAAACCACAACGAAGAGAGTTCTCATTATTCGTAATGACCATTGAAATTCTCTCATTACCCGGTGGGCCCTCATTACAACTGCATCGGACATGCAATTAAATACTGTGAAATTCATACCGTTGTCACGGAATAACAAATTATAGCATATGTTACTACATCGATGTTACAATGGGCGTTAAATAATCCTTTCGAGAGCTATGAAACTTGAGTTGTAATGAAGCACATTAGTTTTGGGGGACTGATGAAAAATTCATTGTTTCCAACGATCTGGGTGACTCAATCGGTCCGCTCCTAGGAATTGAGTTAGTAATGGATTTCCAAATTATAACGCTGTGAAATCAATACCGCGCACAGTTTGATGGGGACTATTTCCCCATTTGCATTCGTCGTTCGAGCCAAATTTTTTTTTCACGAAAAAAAATACCTGAATTGAGTATAAAATATGCTTGATTCAAGTATATTTCATACTCAATTGGGGGATGGGTATTTCAATTCGAAGATGACTCTTTTGTATCAGGCCGGGTTGCACTGAGAGAAAAATATAATTCTTCTGACTACATTCCATCACCATCGAATTATAGTCAGAAAGTCCTCAACAATTTTTCATGGGTTACGGTAACTATGCCCGGAGAAGTAATTACTACAGTGGAATGTAGTCATTGCAACTATTTTATAGTTCTCCTCACGATAGATTTGTCGTGGTTACTTTTGACCTTTGGTTAGTTTAGCTGCATTTTGATTTGCAAAAATTACGCTTGTCTGACACCCCTTTTTTGACTTTTATACTCTGACCCTAATTTTTTGATCCTAATATTTTGACGATCTTTTTTTAACCCTAACATTCTGACCCTCATTCCTTCACCTTTACATTCAGGCCCTCAGTTTTTGACTCTAATATTCCGACCCTCATTTTTTAACCTCCGCTTTTTGACCCTTATATTCTCACATTTAGCGTCTGACCCTTATATTACTCTTGAGAGCGCTTGGTACAACCCGGGCTGATACGAAATAATCGTCATCGAATTGAAACACCCATCCCACATTCGAGTATAAAATACTAAATAATAAATAACCAATAAATAATAATAAATATACTTGAATCAATTTTTTTTGTCGGTGAATTCGATGACAAATAATCCATTCAGAAAAATGTAACCATTTCCCCTTATTCAATCTAATAAAATGAAATAAATAATGAATTATACGTGATAGAAGGCAGTTGTGTGAAAAATGACCATTCGAAAGCACATTACTAATTTATTAAGAAAAAAGCTATCCCACATGCAATATAAGAGCAACTTCCCGCCATAGATCGGCATCAATCATTACTTTAGTAATATTATGAGAAGTTCCACCTTACAGTAATTTAGATTTATTTATTCTAATTGAAACTTGAAAAATAATATAATAATACGTAAATTAATTTCTCAATTATTGCTTGATAAAATAATTCGGAATTTGAAAATTTAAATTGATGATTATTTTTATAATCAAAAAATTGGTGCGTATTACCAATTGATTTATTCAAAATTTCCATTATGCCGATGTCGGCTTCCCACTTGCTTCTCATTAATTTCCAGGTCCAAAATAACCGTACGGAAATTAGAAATAACTTTTATTGAAAATAACAATGGTATCCTCCAACTTTTAAAGAATTTTACTCGGCATTCCCGTTAGCAAATAGGAAGGTATGTTATGATAACCTTCGCTGTACACCACGAGCTCGAAAATTTCCTTTAGAAAACAGCTTGATACGTGAACAGTACAGCAACTTTTTGGCGAAAAATGAAGATAAGTGTTGAAATCCTTTCGGAGTTTGTAGGTTGAGAGGTATTTTAGAGTGGTATCATCCGCCAGTACAGGGCGACCCAGATAGCATATTACCATTTCGCACTTTAGCGTAAGAAGCTTAGCCGAGGAATAACGCGCCGATTTCTCTTGGTTAGGTAGCTGTGAAACAAGCAAACATATCCGGAGTTTTTTCAAACACTCAACTCCATGACTGTGTGCTGTACCCTTTATCGCGGATGCTCGTGGTTTTGTCTCGGCTCAGCTTATCCGGATATTAATCAAGGAAAAGGTTAATATTTCATTAATTCTCCGGTGCTCTATCTACCCGAGCATCACTGGAAAATTACTTTATCTTACAAAATTCAATTTATCATGTGAATAGTTGTAGCAGTGTGTCTGAGAAATTTATGGTACTGCCTATTCCGCCTGTTCATTGCTGTTCATCATGAAGGATTAAATTTCAGGTTATATTTATAAAGCGTGAGGCAATTTTCCGATTGGTTCATGAGGGAGCGTACGCTGAAGTTCAGGAGTCGTGGGATTCGAGAAGTTTCTGAATAGCTCCACATGGCTTCAGCATTGTAGTGAAGTAGCATGAAACGGATTGCATGTGAATGAAGGGTCTGACATTTGATTGAAAATCCTGCAGTGGAATTTTGCCAAAAACATCATCGAGAATAATTTGTTAATTCAGATGATGGGGAAATTGGACGTCACGATTGTCTTCAATCCAAGCATTTCAATTAGAAAAGTATCATCTAACGAATGGGATTATAAAGTCACATTCGTTAGACAATACTTTTATCGTCTAATGATATGCAGTAGAACCTAGCAATTCGCATACTGGCAAAATCCACAGGACCTAGCGGTTTGCTTATTTTCGCTCTAGATGTTCGCATATTACGAACAGCCCTCTTACATCTTCTATAATTAATCACCCGAATCTGAGACATGCGCATAACCCAATGCGCACATCTGGTATTTCAAATTCGATTCAAAGTCGATGCATTGAATAATGAGAAATGTTCCAATGAATCCGAGAAACTCTGAGGCTATTGAACTATTTCCTTCAGAAATTCACAACTTTTTTCTAATAAATGATTTTATCGCCCCATGTTTGTGCCACTTTGCCTAGACATATGAATAATAAATTTGTCTGCAGCTGAAAATTCTCAACAAATACTTTAATGATGTCTCGCAAACTGAATGTAGTCCGATTGATTGAAGCGAGAACCTGTCAAATTTTTCAAAGTTACTCTGAGGATAGGTCATTTCTGCATTCCTGAATTATATTTTGTTATGTCAATTTTAATTTCAGTCCTACTGCAATCGTCGTCGTTAGTAATGTAGTTTATGACATAAATCGTTGTGATACTGGACTCTAATAAATATAGAACATGTGAATACTTTGTTTAATGAATTATATTATTAATAATTTTCTTATCGGTGTTCGTTTTCAAGTTGAGAGAGGTACCTGGTTCATTCTCATGATGGTTCTCAATCGTCCCGCTCACTACTGACATCTGATTGACTTATTAGGTCGAGCATCGGAGAAGTAGGAAGTTGTGGAGGGGGTGAAGAGAGCAAGAGGAGAATTATGCAAACAGTTAGGTCGTCCGGTACAAAAAGTGTGTCAACTCCTAGGTCCGACTGTAGTACCATTAAGACGACAATTCGCAAATCAATTGCTAACAATAATGAATGATATTCATTCAGTCGAAATGTGCTAACTACATAATTTATGAGTCATCAAGGAATATTTAGTTTGCTTATCTGCAGTTACACGGTGACAATAGAATAAACTCCTGGAAATTGATGTAACTTTTCCCCGATGTTGGTAAGTCGCATCTGAAACTCGACGGCTTGAAATTCGGAAATGGTGTCTTGAAACTTTGTTGTTAAGCCAACTTAAACTTCATTAGTTTCCTTCAATGTATTTGGTGACCAAATTCAATTAACGAATTTTTTTCACTCAACGCTGTTGTATAGGAATTGTCCGTAGGAATGAAACAAATGTGTTTTTTATGGATTACCTATAAAATCTGCAGCTCCACATTTACTAGAACTTTATACGGTTCGGGAATTTTATTCGAGCGAATAAATATATAAAGATAAAAATATTTATGACGTAGGAGAGAATTGTGTGTGCATATGACGGATTCTTTGTCAAGTGAGCCGTAAAGAGAATAAAAAAATAAATCAATGGTTTTTTCATATTTTTATTAAATTTGAAAAAACCATTTATTTATTGCTTCATCTTTTACAATATAATTAATATACAGACTCTGATAAAATCAATATAATTAAATCATTTTTCTTGAAACAAGTGAACGAGTTTATTCATTTGTAACAAAAATATTTTTGAAATAAGTAAAAAATTTCAAATAAAGATTTTTTAGCTGATTAAAAGAGAAAACATTTTCCTGGGGGCAGGGTTATTCCAGTCAGTGTTCAGAATCCTTGATAATAGTGATTGATTCCTGAAAATCAGAGACACATTCCAGGAAATCAAAAATTCTTTTTCTCCGTGGTGTCCCTCCCCCTTCCACGGAGAATACTTTTTTCATCTTCCCAATAATTTCTCATTTTTTCTCGGTGTAACGTATGAATGCTTGCTCCCCCTGGCCCTGCTCCAAGGATATTTCGATCAGTATCTGCAGGAGATTTTCTCAAGAATGAAAAATAAAAAATTCTCCCTACGGATTTACTCAGAACTTTAAATGATACTTCACCAACGTCTCTGGAAATTCTTCTCAATTTTAGGATGAGATTGGTGCTTCCAATCCGTAAGACGAGAACTTCATAGCCCTGCAGAATTACTCATCGCGTCGTTCGGTAGATGGAGGCAGCTAATGTCAATACCCAATTGGGTTGATCTTCGATTGAAATTAAACGAAAAAATCCAAAAAAGTTCGCTGGTAATACGAACGGTTGACTCAATATCGATAATTGGCAATATTGGAGTCTTTCAGAATTTCAAAGGTTATCCGGATATCTGAGAGAATTTATAGCCCAACGGAGAATATCCCAGCGGATAAAACCACCAATTAATTAAATATTTCCGGACGGATTTTCCAGCGGTCAAATTTATTTGCGTTGAGAATTTGGTATGTGTAGACGAGACGAGGGAAAAAGTCAAGCATGTCGCGTGCAACCGCGATTTTATACCGCTTTTCCGACCCCTTCATCGTGAATCTTCGTTTCCGTGTCCTTAATAGTTTCTGTCTGCTACAGGTATACGAGCTTCAGGTTTTTGCACCCGTTCCTCTTTATTCCTTCAGAGTTAATTAAATAACTGAAATAAGAATGCATGGGGGGAATAATAAAATTATATTTCTTGCGTGATTCAATAGTTTGTCAATTAGATGCAGCGAAGGCACACGGAGAGAATTAAATAGAAAGAATTATTGTTATTGAGATGTTTCTCTCTTGGAACAAGTATTATCCCGAGTCGAATAATTGGACCTGACAAGTTCTACTTAGGTCTTTCCGTTCAGAATTGGATAGGTCTTGGGAAACCTCTTCTACAAGTCAAATCCAAGATCTGACACTTTGGCCCGCGGTGAAAAAATTTTTTTTTTAGTTTTCACTTTTTCCACATCCTTTTGAGAGTTCTGAATAGCCCGTCGCTTAAATAGTTGGAATCAACGTTCACCCGGCAAAAAAAATCGATTTTGGCCAAAGTCGACTTTCCCCCGGGAAAAACGAAAAATCTGACCCGTTGAAAATCTGAAAAAAAATTTTTTTTCAGTTTTCACTTTTTCCACATACTTTTGAGAGTTCTGAATATCCCGTCGCTTAAATAGTTGGAATCGACGTTCACCCGGCTAATAATTTCGATTTTGGCGAAAGTCGACATTCCCCCTGGAAAAAACGAAAATCTGACCCTTTGGCCCCGGGTGAAAATGTATCTCGAGAAGAGATAACTGGTATTCACTATAAAATCATGTTTATTTAAAAATTAACAACCAAATGATAGCTTTAACGAATACAATGCTTTGCCTTCGGCAAATTCGGTGAATTCGACATAAATTTGATACTTCTTCATGAATACAAATATGATGAGCTTGATTGACACGACATTAATTGAGAGACAGAACTGTAAATAGAGGGTTCATGGTTGATCTCTATTTCTAAAAATATGCCGTTGTATTCTGGTCATAAAATCTAAACAATGTTCTTCACTGCCAATCTGCGCGTCAAAGGTTGATTGCTATCACATGCTCCTCCAATCTCTTCAATGCTCAAGCAATCAGCAAATTACTGATAAATCAATGCATTGAGTATCTTCAATTTTTCGATCATCCGAATGACCCATGCGACCATGAGCGCTCGTCAATTAATCATGATTTACGGCTAGTCGTAGTCTATTGAAAATTGCACGCATCGACGGAATGTTCTTTTGGTCTGCGACTTCTACTGTATCACAAACGCTTGCATAATTCATAGTTGAACACGGAGAGAAATTTTCTAGAAAAATTCTAGTATGAATACTGAAAAAAATCGCAATCCACCGGTTGTGAAAAATTCTAGTGCTGTTAAGGTAAAATTTCTCAGGATTTCTGGTAAAATTTCTGAGGATTTCTATGAAATTTTCACAGAAATACGGGAAAAAATTCACGTTTTCCCAAATAAAATTTCCAGTGCCAGCACTGGAATTTTTCCCTGGCCCCCACTTTGCCTCTTCTACCGTGCTACCACTAGAATTTTTCTAAAAAATTTCTCTCCGTGAACACAATATCCAACATTTGCATTATTATTGTCATCAGTAATCCACTTTTCTATTTGCAATGCAGTAAGATTACGTCGGATTTCAAAAGAATTAAATTGAAGTTGAACCCATTATCTACGCACGATAATCCGTTATTTGTAGAAATAAATTTAAACAATTGTGCTATCGAAAAAAAATTTAAATGCAATAACCAATGTTCAGTTGACCAAACATCAGTTTCAAAAGCATCAAAATTAATAGCGGAGTTTTACGCTGACAATGGATCTCTGATGTGTCCAGTGAAAACCACCCGGAATTGTTCTACTGAAATTTCATAGCTATTAGGAATTTCCGACCAACTCAAATGTTTCAAACTTTATCTCACAAAAGGTATTATCTGATCTCACAAAAGCCGTAAAAATTGTTGGACATGCCTGGTATATGAAGCTTACGGAATCAGCAGTGATAATCGTTGTCGTCAAATCCAGGAAATGGGGTTTCATCAAGCTATTGTCTCTGGCTGTATGATTCTGGGTTTACGTATTCATCGTGATACGCGACTGCATCGAACATCCGATTCATATCACGGTGAATACTCAGTAGCTTTTTCGCATAGCATGCGTTGCATTGCGAAATATATTGTAGTAGGTTAACTGGGGCCTGCACCTTCCACCTGAGGGAAATGAGTTTTTTTTTCCAGCCTCACACTCTACAAGGAGTCACACTGATAGAACGGATTAGTTATTGTTAATGAATGGATTTTGGTTGGAGGTTAGGGTCTATTCGGTCTCACTAAATGTTCATTCCTTAATAGTTAACGAATGTATATTTGAGGACCCTTGGCGTATTTTTTTTTTTTATATTCCGGCCTTTTCTGCCCTCTGATTGGCTAATCGGTCCTATCCAACCCTATGCATGCGGCTGTGGATTCTACACTGCACCGCATTCGCACTCCTATAGAACAGAGGAGTAGCATGGGAAACCACAGAAAACCCATGCCGGTACAGGCGGTCACTATATTAGCGACCTCCCGCTCGCCGGAGCCTCCGGTTGAAAAACTCGGTTCCACGGGGAATCGAACTCACAACCTTTCGTACACTAGGCTCGCACCTAGCCGCTTCGGCCACCGACGTCGGCTGGGCGGAATTTACCCACAAACTCTGGGCGGAATTACCCACAAACGCGGAGGCTGATAAAATAGCCAATAATAACTGATGAAGATATTTTTCTGCTATCGAAAAGGTCGCAGTGGATGTGGAAATGTATAACGAACATATATTTCGCACTCCATTCAGACAAGGACCAACTGAAAATTTGAAAAATCTGAAATTCTGGGGTCGAAATATTTGAAGAAATCAGTAGGAAACGATTTGGATTTTTTTCGACGTTACCACGGGAGAAAATTGAAAATCTCTGTTGAAATTACTTGTTGTTTTCAAATATTTGCATAATAAAAAAAGAAAAAAACATTTTCTCTCAGCTGATTCTGAGAAATGCGGATTTGTGGTAATACCCGCTGAGCGGTAGAGGCACCAGGTCCCCTGATCTGATATTTAAATATCATTTTCCGAACATTATTCATCCCAACACATTAATATCCATTGCGATTATCTATTCACTCAATTAAATCCTACGGAAACGCCAGATTAAATGACTCTTTAGTGTCACGTCATTTCACTGGTGGAGCTCTTATGATTATTTTACACCATTAGTCATTTAATGAGCTGTGAAAGTAGACCAGAAAAATATTTCAAATGAATAATCATGATGAAGACATAGTGAGGGTACATGAGGCTTAGAGGTTCACCCATGAACATTAATGAGATTTCGAGCGCTCCAGTGCATTCGTGTCGCTGAAATTTTTTTCCACCTGTCTGACGGACATTCGTATCTCGCTTGAATGTATATTAGCGTATCCATGCAATATTCAGTGTGTTGGGGCTAAGCGAAACTGGCGTTAATTTTGACGTCGCAGTGGGTATTAACTCAGCGATAATTTCGAGGCAACATATTAGCGGATGAGATACGTCAAGCCGTATTATGTGTAATAATGACAAAATGCCGGGGAAGGTGTTATGACGTTATCAGAAACTGAGGTGTGGCATTAGTTTTTATGGTTTTTTCATGTTTTAGGGTGATGAGTATCCAGACAGAGCGTTAAAAATTTTTGTCTGAAATTCCCGGTACACTTGTTGGAAATTTTCATCGAATTTAATTGCCACTGAAATTTCAAGGAATTTCGTCAAAATTCAGAATTCCGTGGACAAATCAAAGAGAACTATAAATTTCAGATCCATTTTTCACTGACAATGAATAGAAAACCAGAAAATTCCGTGAATTTTTTGAATGCGATTTAGAGGGAAAAAAATCATTAAATTTCAGATTTCATTGGAAAGTCAATGTAATTTGGTGTTGAATATTCATATTAGATTGGAAATTCACATAATTTGAATTCCCGTCTGTGTGCTGCACTGTTAAAAAATTTTGTCTGAAACTTCCTGTGCACTTTTTGGAAATTTTTATTGAATTTAATAACTACTGAAATTTCAAAAAATATCGTCAAAATTGAGACTTTCTCTTTGATTTGGAAAAATTATGAAACTTCAGATTTCATTGAAAATTCAATGTAATTTAGTATAAAATATTCATATTAGATTGGAAATTCACATAATTTGAATTCCCGTCTGTGTGCTGCACTGTTAAAAAATTTTGTCTGAAACTTCCTGTGCACTTTTTGGAAATTTTTATTGAATTTAATAACTACTGAAATTTCAAAAAATATCGTCAAAATTGAGACTTTCTCTTTGATTTGGAAAAATCAAAAAGAACTGTTAATTTCAGTTCCATTTTTTCCTGAAAATTGATAGAAAATCAAAAAATTCCGGTAAATATATTCTTGAATTTTTAGGACAGTTGCACTGAATGTGATTTATAGGGGAAAAAATCATGAAACTTCAGATTTCATTGAAAATTCAATGTAATTTAGTATAAAATATTCATATTAGATTGGAAATTCAAATAACTTGAAGACTTCTCGTCTTTATGCTGCTTAAAATTCTGGAATTTTATTGAATTTCCATTAAAACCTGAAATGTCATAATTTTTTCCCCTAAATCGCGTTCAGTGTCGCTGTTCTGAAAATTAGTAGTCAACTCGGTAAATGTTAAGAAAGAGGGCGCCACCCCCGCTCTTTCTGAAATCCTCTGATCTGATGTTATCCTCTAACATCGAGTGTTACATTTTTATAACATCCCCTCCTGAACAGATTAATATACGTAGAATCGGAATTTGAGCGGTTCAACTCAACGAAAAATCTATTCAAGCACTTGAATCGAATGGGGTTTCACGTACAGACTCCATACTCCAGATTGAGGAATGAACGATATTGATTTCTCAATAGAGTGAAGTTACTAGAGTGGAAAAACACCAATAATTGACACGAAAAAGCTTTCCCAGAGCTACACCTAATGCAGAATTAAGGCGCCTAAGCTAATAGTACTCAGACACCTTCGAAGAAAGTGGCTGTGTACGCGGAGAAGAAAAATTACTTTTCCCAAGGAATCATTTTTTTAGAGGAATCTATTTTTTCAGGCCAGTCTATCCCAACCGGTCCATCTCCAAATATTCACCCAGAAAAATGATTTATTTGAATAAAATAAAGTTTATTTAAATAGTACCAAATGATTTTTTTTTTCAAATTAAATAAAAAATTCAATTTGAAGTTTTGTTTGTATCAAATGATTTTTTTTACTATTAATAAATCTTTATTTGATCCAAATAAATTCTTTATTTATACCAAATAAAGAGTTTTCTTATATTAAAATAATATCTCTGTCTAAACTGAATAAATCGTTTTTTCACATTTAATAAAAATTTTATTTGAAATTAATAACTTGTTTGTTTGATATAATTAAATCATTTTTTCTTGAAATAAGTAAAAAATTGCAAATACTGATTTTTATTCGATTAAAAAAAAACATTTTTCTGTCTATTACAATCATGTTCCCATTTGGCCGTGTTGGCGCAGTTATTTTTCTGGTATTTTCTTCTCTGGTATTTTTTTCTACTCACTCATTCTCATTCACCAAAAAGAAAATACCTCCCACATATATTCACCCAACATATGTAAATTTAATCAACTCAATGCAGACTCATTAGGCGTCAATTACACGATTGACTCTAATGTATTCTGTAAACTTGACCTCGATTCCATTCCGAGAGCAAAAAATCGGAGCGCCGAATCATTCTTATGCAAATTCAGTGCTTTTATGAAAAGAAATGGTAATACTTGATGCGAACGCTTTGGAAAACGAATTCATGTTATTTCGAAATGTTTGCATCATTGTTGACGCAACGCCAGACGAGGTATACTCATTCCCCTATGCAAATGCAAAACATTCCAAATTTCAGTTTCATGATTCATCCTAAACAAACATCACATTTCCGATCACTTATCTACGAGCAAATATCCCTGATAAGATGTCTACCCCAGAGCTGTTTGGATTCCACCTCATACGTAGAAAATAAATGAGCAACGGAAAAAAAAACAAAAATCTCTCGAGAACCTTCGAGTGTACTGACGGAAAAATTAGTTTTATCAAGAGAATTTTAGTTGAACGAACTATCAATTGGTTGTTAATTTTCAAATAAACATGATTTCATGGTGAATACCGGTTATCTCTTCATGAGATACATTTGTTCCTTATATTTATCGCAATAATGAGAGTATTTGATTTTTTTCGAGCCAAAAGTTTGTCAACTCCAGAAATTCGTTGGTTTACTCAGAAATCAAAATTATGAGAGGTGAACGATACGATTTTTTTTTGTATGCGGCACATAACATTATAGTAGGGGAGGATGGGGCAAAACGGCCCCCCTTCAATCGTCAATATTTTCCGATTCAATAATCCGATTGGGATGAGTTAGAGCTCGTTTTGAAGAATGAAAAATTATCTTCAAAATGAAGTTGAAACTGGGAATTTTCACAATGTCATTCACAAGTTATTGACAAGTGAAGGGGGGCCATTTTGCCCCACCCTCCCCTAACTTCACAAACGTAATTTTTGCAAATCGAAATGCAGTTAAACTAACCAAAATTCAAAAGTAACCACGACAAATCTATCGTGAGCAGAACTATAAAATAGTTGCAATGACTACATTCCATTGTAGCAATTACTTCTCCGGCCATAGTTACCGTAACCCATGTAAAATTGTTGAGGACTTTTTGACTATAATTCGATGGTGATGGAATATAGTCAGAAGAATCATATTTTTCTCTCAGTGTGGAACCTGTATTTCTCAAAATTAGTAAGTTATGAAAATCAGACCCTTCTCTTCTTTCTCTATTCATCCCGAAAGATTTCAGTAGCAAAAAAGTAGACAAGTCAATTTTCACTATTGACCAGTTTTCAATCAATATCTCAGAATCAAAGGGAGCTGGCAAAATTTTTGTTATAACCTTTTTTGTGGAGCTGATTGAGTGCTACAACAAATGTAATTACGAAAATGTCGCTATCTCCCTTAGATTCGGAAATATTCCTCAAAACCCCAACGGGGAGAGGAGTCGACGTATCTCCGTTTACCACGTCACTACCGATTTGTTGTTAAATTACAATGGCAAATTCAGAAAGCACGTCGGATCCCATGATATCTGGCTATGCATTGACCCCAAACAAATATCCAACCCCGAGTAACACGTACTCAGTTGATCTCGAAAGGATTGGAACACGATATTCACGAATAGCGTTAATTTAGAGTTACGCCATTGGCCTTGTCCAAGGGTACGATTAACATCTTCCTCCATCTAGCCGTGTCTATTGGATTCGATATTGATGTGACCATGACAATTGAAGCTTGGCTCGTAATTATGTCGAAGGACTTTGCCTCGGGCACCGCTGGGCACACAACCCCTCACTAGCAGCAAGCTACCTGTTATACATCCCGCGATTATTCAATATGAAGGGTTTGGTTCGACTGCTTAACCCATGTAACTTCCAATATTCTCCATTACGGTGTAAATGATGGTTAGGGTTATCGGATATACCCCCCAGAGTACGTGATCAAATTTCAGGGAGTAGATGATGTTGCTCAATTATAATCACTTGCGGTTAACGTGAGAATTGAAAGAATCGGAGAAAATTATTTGATGTTTCAAGAAAATCTCTATTTGAAAATTTTTACTTATTTCAAGAATATTTTTATTACAAATGAATAAACTTGTTTACTCGGTTCAAGAAAAAGGTCTCACTTATATTAAACAAACAATTTATTTATTTCAAATAAACGATTTTTAAAAATGAAATGAACAATTTATTTAGTTCAAAGAAAAAAAATTATTTGATTCAAATAAACTTTATTCATTTATGTCTTCATCGATGTAATTATCATTATTCAGAAGAAGAATTTCATTAGAGAGAAAACTGCTGCATACGGGTCAGAGTATTAGATGTCATAATTGAAACGGCCGAGTCGAGAAATAGCCGATGAATGGAAATTCATTCTATCTGAATGAACTTACTCATTCATAGTTGAAGAAAGAATAATTGTCTTTCCATTGATGAACGCATATGGGTTCACCAATACGTCAAGCTTTTGCGGCTATCGGATGTTTCTAATGGGATGCTCGATACTGCGCGGCATTCCAGCTTAATCAATCGGATTCACACTCATCGTTTTAAGAGGAAGACCACGAAAATACTCGGAATCGTATCCACACAGTGTTATCATTATTACTTCACTCTTCATCATGTAGCCGTCAGTGTCCGATACGCCCAGAGACGTAAACGAAGAGATGGAACGCAACTTATCATCATTGCTAGCTATATCCGAATACATTCCATTCCGCATTGATAGAAAAAATTATTTTTATTGAGACGCGTCTTTCTTGGAACAAGCATTATATACTTTAACCAATTTTAAATAAATAAGATCTTACGGCCAATATCAATTATTTCTTCTTGAGGTACATTTACTTGACTCAAATGAAACAGTCCTTGGCGTCAAGTCACATGTATTCACCACAAAAATGGAAAAGTTCTATTTTTTTTAACCTAATATAATCTCCAGATTCAAATAAAATTCTCCTGATAAAATTAATTTTTAATGTCAGCATGACTGGACATAACTCGATCAACTGAGTTTTGTGAGCATGTAATTAGACTAAAATTCGTATTTCGCCATTTGAAAAACCAGTTTTTCCTCCCTTCGATAAGAAACCCAATTATCCAATTAATTAAAATTCACCTTCACTAATGAAGAATGCGCTGTCAAATATAATGATACCTCCCTAGCGTAATCGCTCGTTCGGTGTATTAATATAACAGAGCAGCCCACACGCTATTGCAAGTGTAAGCAGGCATAAACGAGTTTAGCGAGGTGACATTCCACAATAATTTTCAGGGAAAAGCGTGATATGCCAGCGTTAACGCCCAGATGGCTGACTCCCAACCGTCTGGCAATAGTTTTTCGGATTATCCCGAAGTGATGCGAGTGACACCGGACCGGGACTTGATGCCGGACCAGAGCCATTAACATCTAATAATAATAATAATAATAATAATAATAATAATAATAATAACTTGATGCCGTTGCGGGGGACCATTCATTTGTGAAATCATTGTGTCACTCAGGACTGAAATCGTATGAAATCATGAAATCAGTAACTCATGAAACCCTTTCGAATACATAAAAGAGAAAGAAACTTTTTTGACTTATTTGTGGTGTATTCTTCTACGTATGCCCATTTACGTGTATGATTTTTCACACAGAAAAAAAACAAATCGGTGAAAAAAACGCGTATTTTCTTGTACGACCACCTGAAATCCTCAGAAAGTATCGAAACATCGTGTTACCGACAGAGACACTGTCTGCGGGAGAAGACAAAAAAATAAAACAAAAATACAACATCAACAATCGATATTTTCCGAGAATCTCCCATACGACGTTGGATGCTTTGCCTGCGGTAGAAATAGATATTTAATGGAATGAATGAAAAAAATATATATTTGATTCTCATGGCATCACCTTGATGGTTTCATCCCTACATTTACCCCCCTTGTAACTTTGATGCTTGAGCCTTCTTATATTAATATGATGCATTTCCTTCCCTCCGGGTTCTCTCCCCCTTCCCCCTCCACCGCGAAATAGATGAAATCAAAAATTTGAAATCACTTGAAATCGTCTGAAATGGCGAAATCACAAATAAATCCCAGGCAATCGCATGAAATCATGGAAATCTCCATGAAATCATGTGAAATCAGCAATCACTGTGTCATCGGATATCCAAATGAATGGCCCCTCTAGTGTCAATAAATTACTTTCAGGAAGAAATTGTGTGAGGGTCGCCTGACGTCAGCTACAGTTGATTAAAGGAATTCTACGCACTTGTAAGACCATTTCGGTGGAATGCCAGAGCGATAAGATTTTACGAAGCACTTGAGCCACATACTTGCGTATATATTAGTTGTTTGACGTGCCAGAGTGATGATTCGGTTGAGGAAACATACGATTGATATGCAAAATGCTGGCTTCAGTCTGCTCAAACGCGCCTCTGGTAGACTGCCAACAATTTCATTAGGTATTGGTTAACGCGCGTTAGATTTATCGTGGAAAGCACAAAACGGTCTAAACAAAAAGATTGATCGTTAGTACGCGGCTCTGCCACTTTTTGGGGAAAAAAAAACCTGAGGTAGTGGGTGAATTGAGTAACGAGTGTGTCTGCAGTGGAGGCATTCCGAATTTAATGAATGGAGACGCTTTCGTACGCATCCATCAGATTTTTCCGTGTCAACACATTCATCAATGGACTTGCATGCACAAGTCACGTTCTTCATGGAAATTGATGGTTCGCAGCGAAAACGCGGCGCGAGGGAAGCAAATATCTAATGGTGCTGTAGATGGTTGAAAAAAGAAATTGTTATGACGATGGCACATGCTTCATAGTTTCTGCTGCCTCTGTTTATCATCGTCATATTTAGTGCGATGGGAGAACGATTTTACCGCCGAAGTTATCCTATATTTCCCCAGATTTATCGCCTTTATTCATCGTTCCCCTTTATCGGGGAATAAATGTAAGTGATGGGATGGCAGGGAATTATGAGTTTGAATGCTATGATAACAAAAGTGGGCGATTTGGGAGAGGTCGATTGAAAATCGGAAAATTATTTTCATGGAAATAATGGGCAGAGTATAATTACTCACGCCGTTAAAAATTTTTGTCTGAATTTTCCATGACAAAAAGCGAAAATTTTTATTGCTTTTAAGGGGAGACTACTGTGAGTTTTAAAAGTCGTGGGTTATTGGAGTGAGACTTTTCATACGTTGAAGATCGATTATATAGATCTGAAAATGAATAATTAGTGCAAAGAAAAATTTGTTTTATTGTTCGTTTGCCCGAAAACGTTTAAAATGCCAAAAACAGTCCAGGGCCTCCAATTTTTGAGCTACGAAGGATTTTTTTTTCAAAATTTTCGGAAAAATATGTGGAATAACAATGACGAGCTAGTTTTTTTTAATTTGCCTCTTACATGGCTAAATTTGCTTTTTTTGTATTTTTTTACACAAATAGTGAATTTGTTTATATGAAAAAAACCGAAATTAGCTGTGTAGGAATGCGAATTCTAAAAAACTGGCTCATAATTGTTGTTCCACACATTATTCCGAAAAGTTTGAAAAAAAAAATTCTTTTGTAGCTCAAAAATTGGAGGCCCTGGACTGTTTTTAGCATTTTAAGCGTTTTCGGGCAAGCGAACGATAAAAAAATTTTTTTTGCACTAATTATTCGTTTTCAGATCTATATAATCGATTTTCAGCGTATGAAAAGTCTCACTCCAATAACCCACGACTTTTAAAACTCATAGTAGTCTCCCCTTAATGAAAAATTCAAAGTTCCATACTATCAAATATTCAATTCATCATTAATCAGAAATTTTAAATTAACAATATTAAACTATTTTTAAATGGTGGTAAGTATAGTTAAACCCCTACCAAGCTAAGTCACCAATCCTTTTAATATTGACGAAATTTAATATTGATGGCCATCCCTGATACGAAACAATCATCCTCAAACTGAAAAACATATTTTTTGGCCGTGACTATTCGCACCATTACGTGAATCACTCCCGTACACTCCATACACTCCACGCATGCGTGAAGTTTGTGTGTTTCACGCAGCCGAATTTTCATACTGCTGTGTATTTCACGCAGTTGAAGTTTTATACTACTGTGTGTTTCACGCAGTTGTATTTTTATACTACTGTGTGTTTCACGCAGTTGTATTATTATATACCTATGTGTTTCACGCAGTTGCATTTTGATACGCCTGTATGTGTGTGTGTTTTTTTCGGCTCAAATGAAAGAGCGGCTCGAAAAATGGCGTGCAGAAGTTTTTAAAGATGACAATTGTCTCTAAAGATGATGTCTGTTTTCAATTGAAAAGCGCAATTGTGACAACATTGTCCAGTGGGGTCTAGGAGTCTCCCCTGGTTCAAAACCATCTTTAGAGGCCCTTAGCACGCCATTTCTCGACCCGCTCTTTCATATGAGCCCAAAAAAACATTCATATCTTGT
>NW_021680408.1:167217-170851 GCF_001412515.2 Diachasma alloeum | reverse complement strand
ACTGCGTGAAACACACAGTAGTATGAAACTTCAACTGCGTGAAATACACAGCAGTATGAAAATTCGGCTGCGTGAAACACACAAACTTCACGCATGCGTGGAGTGTATGGAGTGTACGGGAGTGATTCACGCAATGGTGCGAATAGTCACGGCCATATTTTTTTAAGAATCATATTTTTAAATGACAATTCCTCCTAGCTGTTTTATTCTCCACAAAAACATTGATCTCAATGAAAACATTCCTCTCGGGAATGGAATTCAAGTGAAAATATAAATCTGCGAAAAGGAAATGGAAAAGTGAACGGAAGTTGATGAAAATCAAACGTCTTTGGAGGAGCACGCATTCGCAAAGAAATCTTGGTTAGAGTTGAAAATGCATCAGTCACGGGATTGATTCATGCGCACGATAGTATTGCACAACGCTGACATTTACAATACGGAAACCCATGAAAATCGAATTTCCGGGGTGCTGGAACAATGAATTTATATTTGTTCCAGGCACGAGCGTCGTTATTTCCATCTGCGTTATTTCCATCTCCTTCATACGTTGTATTGCGTAACGTGTCTTTTGAAATATAACGTGTTTGTGTCATCGAGAGTAATTCGCGGCTCAAGTTCGAGGTCAAATATGTAAAATTGAGTTTTAAATGATAGACTCGGTGAATGAGTTGTCAGCATGTGTAGACTATTTGAAAAGCGAATCTGACGGATGACGGCATGCCATAAATTTTTGGTATCCGGATAACTCATCCCAGGATAATTCATCCCATGACAATTCATCCCAAACAATTTCATCTCAAAACAAATTTAATTTTCGTAATTTTTCCGGAACTTTTCGTAAAAATTCTTAAACATCCAAGAATTTTCATGTTCTGAGGCATAATAAGTCTTGAAGTTTCAGTTAGATTTTACAACTTCCAGCAAAAATTCCGTGACTTTTTCGTATTTTTTCGGTGACAGACCCGAAAATTTACTGAACGTTTCAGATTTATTCTCTTATATTCCTATAGAAATTCACTGAAAACGATTCTCGCTTGCGGATTACGTGAAATGTTCCGTAATTTTTCTTGAATATTTCTCTCCGTGTAGTGCTTTTTTCTGTGAAAATAAAGTTCATATTTTTCTCCCCCTGAATTATCGTTGTGACCGTGAAAAATTCCATTGCACTGAGAGAAAAATATGATTTTTCTGAGTATATTCCATCAACATCGAACTACCGTCAAAAAGTTCTCAATAATTTTGCATGGGTTACGGTAACTATGGCCGGAGAAGTGATTACTACAATGGAATGTAGTCATTGCAACTATTTTATAGTTTTGCTCACGATAGATTTGTCGTGGTTACTTTTGAACTTTGGTTAGTTTAACTGCACGTTCCCCTAGTAGAAACGTGTTATCGAGCGATAGTCCTAAATATAATCTTTTAACTGGCATTTTTTCCAATCTGATTCGTGTAGAGGTTATTTTTTCTGTAGTTCGCTCATTTTATCGCGCTCCACAGAAGTTTTTCCTACACTTTTTTCTCCGTGCGGAGAGCTATCACCAACTTCGTTATAAATTGTGCCGCCTCTTTTGATAATTTCAAAGACAAAATTTGAAGGGTCTCTTTCATGTTTTCACAACGTCGTATGAATTTTTTTGTCCTTCCTCTTTTTATTGTTTGACGGGTTTTTTCGTCGCCCCGTGAATCTATGTGTATACTTTGACGGTGTGTTTACGGCTCGACTACGTCACGAAGGCTGGACCCAGTGCTAAACTCATGCTTGTGTTTTACAGCTTTTACGGGCTTTTTCAACTTAAAATGGAGTGGAACCTTGCCAGGTACTAGGGAAGTAAAAAATATATATACGACTGGTAATGGTTGCTGTTTACTTTACATTTGCAGTGGATAAAACAATAAGCATCCGTTTATTGATCGAGTGAAACAAATTTTGATTAAAAGATGCAGGGGTTCGAGCCTATCCGGCAGAACGCAAGTGAACGTTTCTTTTTGCATTATTAGTTGTCTTTTTTTATTTCTACCAATTTCATTGGTACTGAGCTTCCGAGTCGATCCGTAGCAATTCCCTATCCTTGCGACAGGCATCCAATCATAAACACATACCACAGGGTGTCTACAGGAAAATATTCAACCTTCTAATGAAATAAATTGAAACAAAAATATTTTTTTCAACAAAAGGTCAAATATCTCCAAAATTTCGGGGCCGATTGCACCTGTTCAAAACATCAACCTTCAATACCTACGGATCCGAAGGACCCAGGATCAAATCCCCCCGAGTAGGAGCAATTTTTTGAATGTTCGTATGTTCAAAGAAATGCCTATAAATAATTTTATAATTTTTAAAAAACGCGCGATTAAGCCTTTAAATTTCTTAATTTAAGGTTTGGATCAGGCCTTGGCATCAAGCCTTGTTCGAGCCTACGAAATTAAGACTCAATTCAGGTTATCATTTTGGGAATGAATGAGGACTGATTCAAGTTTGGACTGTTAAAAATTTTCGTCTGAAATTTGCGGTAAACTTCTTGGAAATGTTTATCGAATTTAAATACCATGGAAATTTCAAAGAATTTCGTCAAAATTGACAATTTCGTGAAAAAATCAAAGGGAACTGTAAATTTCAATTCCATTTTTCTCTAAAAATGAATAGAAAACCAGAAAATCCCGGTAAATATATTCTTGAATTTTCAGGACAATGACACTGACTGCGATTTAGGGGGAAAAAAACATGAAATTTGAGATTCCACCTGAAAATTCACTGTAATTTGGCACCGAATCTTCATATTAGATTGGAATTTCAACTAAATTACGGAATTCTCGTCTTTATGCTGCTTAAAATTCTGAAAATTTACTGAATTTTCAGTGAAACCTAAAATTCCATGATTTTTTCCCCTAAATCGCATTCAGTATCACTGCCCTGAAAATGAGTAGTCAACTGTTCATGAAATTTCATTTCTTTTCCACCAGCGCAGCGTAAAATTCACTCTTAATCTCGCACTTTTTTCCTATTTAGGGTGACAAGTACTGGAAATTGAGGTTGCTCCACGATTACTTGACTTGTTTGGTAATTTTTCTCGTTTTTTTCTCCGTGCACAGACATGACCCCAAAAACATAATTTCAAACATTCTAGACCCCCTGCAATCAAAATAAAAAAATCGAACAATCGGTCAAACCCAAGGCTTCCATTTGCAAGCAAAAACCGTCGTAATCGGCAAGCCCGATGAAAAATCGGTCCAAATAATGAACGATTGCCAAGCGGAGCGTTATGGATACGAGGTTGAATTCACATTCATACACTCGCGAATTTCCAATTTTATTGTTCGTTCCATCCCCGTCCCTACAATCAATGTTAAAACATGATATTTAAAGGAATACAAACTACCAAATATAACGCCGGCTTGTGGGAACAACAGCGTTAGCGTGTTTCAATAATTTGCACGGGCAAACAATTTTCCGAAAAATTAAAACGTTTTCCAGCTGAATGTTATCCGGAACCCCTGTGCGTGCCAATTGGTAATAGACGCTGACGTGGGCCTCGAAAATTTCGATGAAGCAGAGTTGAAAGTTAACTGCAAGACGAGGTACAGTAACACGCACAACCGCAGTACAGAGGACGGATGGGGTAGGGGGGGGGGG
>NW_021680408.1:143462-167066 GCF_001412515.2 Diachasma alloeum | reverse complement strand
GGGGGGGGAGGTTGGTAAATGTGGCCACGGTTTGGCGCATGTTTTCCTCCGGACGTCTATTTTCGTATCCGTGGTATGCTCGCGTAACCACCCATTTTAATCATCAGCACTGTTAATAGATCTACTGATCAGCTGATTGTGGATTACAGATTCCTCAATCTGTTTGTATACAAAAAAATATGTTTGACATTTTCGGATGCACACTGGTACAGGGAGACTACTACTCATACATTGAACATCGATTATATGTCTAAAAATGAATAATCAGTGCAAAAAATTGATTGTTTATTGTTCGCTTACCTTGCAGACGGTTAAAATATTAAAAATAGTCCAGGGCCTCCAATTTTTCAGCTAGAGAGGTTTTTTCTTTTCAAAATTTTTGAAAAAAATGTAGGCAATAAGAGTTACGAATTAGTTTTTTGAAATTCAACTCCTACGCAGGTAATTTCGTTTTTTTTCTAATAAAAAATTGCATCATTCATATAAGATGGCCCGGAAAATGTTTCTGAAAGAATCGAGAATATATTTTCAATACTTTAAGGGTAATTTTTCTCCCTATTTTATATGAATGGCGCAAATTTTTAGGTTTTAGGTACCAAAATTTCCCTTTAAAAAATTTGGCTGAATTTTCGATTCGATTTAACGAGAAAAAGTCAATGGAATTTCAAGTTTCTCTAAAAATTCAAGGAGTCCCATTTTTTAGCGACATGAGGTTGTAATTTCACAATTTACATGAATTTTGAAGTGAAAATGAATATTAACTGCCAAATTACCTTAAATTTCCAGGGAATTAGTCTGAAATTCGTGGAATTCGAGGAATTTTTGGAGGAATGCCCTCAAAATTCAGAGGAATCTGGAATTTAAGGAGAGACTTCTCTGAATTTTCCTGATTTTTCATTAATTTTCCCGAAATAATTGAACTGAAATTTACCATTCCCACGGATTTTTGTATGAAATTATGAATTTTCAATGATAAAATTCCTTGCAATTGGAAATGTCACTTCTTAGAAATTTCAAAGACTCTTACCGCAAATCTCAATACAAAATTTTCAACAGTGCATTGAATTACTTTGTCTTTTACACTGTTAAAATTTCTTCTAAATTTCATGAAAAATGGTCCTGAAATTTCACGTTTTAGAGACAATCTCAAGGAAATTCATGAGTTTTCAGTGGCGGTGAGACACAAATTTCATAAGTTGACTGAATTTCCAATGAAACCTGAATATTGAGAAACAAAATGACGAATTTTCGCGGTTTCCCGGAATTTTCATGATTTTTGCGAATTTTCACAGATCAATTGAACTGAATTAAGTATTTTACTGATTTTCTGATCATTAGAACAGAAAATCAATGGAACATTTAATTTTTCAATGACCAAATTTCCTCAAATTTCGGTGGAAATTAAAGACGATAAAAATTTCCGGGATTTCACATGAAAAATTCAAACAACAAAAATTGTTAACAGTGTAGGTCAAATTTCGTTACCTCATGACCAGTGCAACATTGACCGTTGAATGATGAAATTTCCGGCTAAATTGAAATAATAATAATAATAATAATAATAATAATAATAATAATAATAATAACGAATGAATAAATTATTGGGGTTTAAAATTTGAAATGGTTCATGCATGTAGCGAGCGAAAATCGTTTTTTAAGCCGATATTTCATTCCACCGAATTAATTACATTTTCTACGGTTAAGCGCAATGCACAATGATGGAAATACATGTGAGTGCACTTTCAGTTCTGAATATCAGACTGGAAATAGTGCATTTGATTCAATGTTATCATACATTGAATTCCGGTGAATCTCAACATTACATACACACATTAAAAATAATACACATTTTAAAAAATGAAAATTGAAATTTCAAAAGCTGCTCTCTATTATTGTCCTGCAGTCTGTCAATTTGGAAAAATATCTAATTAAGGTATATCCCTAGGAGAGTTTTTCTTAAGATTGTCCCCATGTTTTTCACAGATAATATTTATAATAGAATGCAGTAAATTTAGTTATTTAGAATTTTTAGGTTTTTCTTAAATAGAACTCTAATTCCATTCCTTCTAATCACCAGAAAATTGTCATACTGCTATGTAATTGAAGGATGTGCATCCCTCTATCCAATAATATTTGCATGATTGAGATACCATCCATGGATTTAGAAATAATCAATTTTGAACCTAATCATTCGATTTCGCATGGGTTGTATGTGGTGTAGAGCCCGCCATTGAGGGATTAATCTACGAATGCTATTGTTGAACCATGCACTGAGAAACAAATTGAATTCTGCCAATCAAATTTCACAGGGAAAATTATTTGGTGAATTTCAATAACTACCCACACGGAAAAATTTATGTTTTGAAAAATATATTTAAAAATATCTTAAACTGGCCCAATTGGTATGAAAAAAAAAATTCATGTTTTATATATTGTTTAAACATTTTTTTATGGGATATGAAATAAATGACAACAAATGAAAGTTATCCTTTAAAATTCTAGACATTTGTTGCCAGAGAATTTCTCTCCTAGCTTCAATCGCTCGAATCAAAATGTTAATAACAATTGGAGCCCGGAATTTTCCGGAAAAACCACTGACATTGTCGGACTTAGCAGCAAAAAAAATCAAATCGACGCATAAAAAACTGGTAGAGGACCAGCATGAGCGTACGGATAACCCGGATGTGCCCTAATTCCGGAGGTCTACATAACTGAACTGAATTTCCCAAAAATGTCATAATGGAGTGAGGAAAACTATTCCACCGTTGCCATTGTCAATGCCTCATCCAGATATCGCTATATAGGAGGAATGGTAATGATAATGATTACGTAGCAATTTTATGAAGGGAAAACAGCCGACAATTATCGAACCATTCATCAGTAGAGAACAATGAATTATTATTACATGTGATGCATTCCATTGATATCGAAATAATTAATCTATTGTGAGTCTATGAACGGAAGCGATGACTGCTACATCAACGGTTGTGATTTATCGCGAATGTGAGGCCGTTACAGATGAATATTTTTGTTATTAATGATTGCGGATACACAGAGAAAAACAGTTTCTGGTTTACAGTCACATACTCCATGGTAACTGAGCTGAATAAGTCCCTTAGTGTTCAATTTTATTTGAGAATTAAGCAATAGTTACTCTTGAATTCTCAATGTTGTGAATTTGAATTCAATTCAAGGTCAAATCGTTGATAGAATCTCTCATTCAGATTGAAAATTGAGGATAATTAGGTTTTTCATGTTGAATTTTCACTGATATTTCAATGACATCTAGAATTTTCAATTTTTTTACTCCTAAATCGCATTCAGTGTGACTGTCCTGAAAATTCAAGAATATATTTACCAGAATTTTCTGGTTTTCATAAAATAGAACGAGAATTTACAGTTCTGTTCGATTTTTCCACGAATTTTTGAATTTTTAATGACAAGATTTCCTGAAATTTCAGTGAAACATGAACACAATAAAAATTGCCGTAATTTGGCACAGAAAATCCAGACAGATATTATTAACAGTGTAATATAAAAATTCAGTACCAAATTATATTGAATTTTCATCCCCTGTAACTTTTAAATTTCACCGCAGTCTCAACCGCCTAATCGATCGGAACTGAGATGAATAAGTCCCTTAGTGTTCAATTTTTTTTGAGAATTAAGCAATAGTTACTCTTGAATTCTCAATGTTGTGAATTTGAATTCAATTCAAGGTCAAATCGTTGATAGAATCTCTCATTCAGATTGAAAATTGAGGAAAATTAGGTTTTTCATGTTGAACTTTCACTAATATTTCAGTGACATCTAGAATTTTCAAATTCATTCCGGAAATTGAACATCATATTCAACTGAATTTTCAGTGGATTGAAAATTCAGGGAAATTGTTGCTTGAACTGACCTCAAAACTGCAATTCCATTGAATAATCCAGAATTATTATAAGCTGATTTATCCATAACAAAATGCATGAAAATTTCATTCGAATGAATGATTATTAAAAATTTCGCGATTCTTTACTTGAAATTTCAGGCGAAATTTTCTAACAGTGTGAGATTCTTAAATTGACATATTTTCCAATTTAAAAAAAAACAATACCATGTGGGAAATTTAACAAGCGAAAGTACGGGCAATTTTTTATGAATCTTTTTTTTTCACAATTTTCATATCCTCTTTTCGGATTATTCAATTTCCCTTTTGCCCCGATGGGTAAATTATCAATCAATGAATATTAACTGCCAAATTACCTTGAATTTCCAGGGAATTAGTCTAAAATTCGTGGAATTCCAGGAATTTTTGGAGGAATGCCCTCAAAATTCAGAGGAATCTGGAATTTAACGAGAGGTTTCTCTAAATTTTTCAGATTTTTCATTAATTTTTCCGAAATAATTAAACTGAGATTTACAGTTCTCACGGATTTTTCTATGAAATTATGAATTTTCAATGACAAAATCCCTTGAAATTTCAGTGGAAATGTTACTTCTTAGAAATTTCAAAGACTCTTACCGCAAATTTCAGTAAAAAAAATTTCAACAGTGCATTGAATTACTTTGTCCTTCACTGTTGGAAATTTTTCGAAATTTCATGAAAAATGGTCATGAAATTTCACGTTTTAGGGACAATCTCAAGGAAATTCATGAGTTTTCAGTGGCAGTGAGACACAAATTTCATAAGTTGACTGAATTTTCAATGAAACTTGATTGAAAGTTGATTTGTTTTTCAATGAATTGATTGAGAAACAAAATGACATGAATTTTCCCGGTTTCCCGGAATTTTCATGATTTTTGCGAATTTTCACAGATCAATTGAACTGAATCAATTATTTTACTGATTTTCTTTCTGATCATTCGAACAGAAAATCAATGGGATATTTGATTTTTTAATGACGAAATTTCCTCAAATTTCTGTGGAAATTAAGCACGCTAAAAACTTCCGGGATTTCACATGGAAAATACAGGCAAAAATTCTTAAATTGACATCTCCGTCAATTAAAAAAAACCCGACCATGCGGGAAATTTAACAAGCGAAAGAACAGGCAATTTTTTACAAATATTTTTCTTCACAATTTTCATATCCTCTTTTCGCATTATTCAATTTCCCTAATGCCCCGATGGCTCAATTATCAATCAGAGTCAGGAAACTTTGCTCCTCCCCTTCCGTCTCGTTTCTCTCTTTATTTTAAAAAACTTTATAAAAATATCGTTCAAGTCAACTCCTGGCATCATTAAAATTTCTTCAACTGCTTTTCCGTTAACTTCACCAACTCCTCTCCACAATGTTTTCCTACTATTCAGAAGAACTTCCTCATTTCTTGGAAGAATTTTCCTGAATAGTCACGAATTTCATCCTTCATTAATACAGTAGCTGTCCTTCTATTTATATCAGTGAACATCTATAGTTGCCATTTCCATCCGATAAGCCCGCATTGAGGGCGACACACAGTTGCACTAGTAACAGTTATTCCACGTACATGCAGGCTATGTGCTTTAGGATCGGATGCAATTATAGCCAGCAGTTGCCGCTGAAACACCTATGAAACTTGGGTACAGACTGATGAAAAGCATTCCGTGCTAATGGAAGCAGATGAAAAATCTCACATCAAAATCTGTGTGTCATTCTCGTTTTCTTTCATCAATGTTTTTCCAGGTTATGGCTATTTCTTTATAGTGTCTAGAGTTCTGACAACCTCTCCAGAAAAGAAAAAAACAATATTTCGAATGGGGTCGTGGGTAAAAACTGCAATCGCCGGTAGAAATTGATTTCTATCGAGGTTTAATCAAAATGAATGCTCGCGAGGACCAATTTCTCGATAAGAATAATAAAAAATATAGACGGAATCGGAACTGCGGAACTTTTTCTTGATATTTTTCAAATAGCTGTATTTCGGCTTGAAAACACCAATTAATAACCAATCTTTCTCGAGAGGAATTGGATCCGTGCGAGAGACTAGTCACTTAGGAAATCACTGGATCACTCGACTGGAAATCAAGGAAGAAATCACCATAAATCAATGGAAATCACTGGAAATCAAGTGATTTTCATTTTCGGTAGTGATTTCTAAAGATTTAAGGAAATCATCAGAAATCAATAGAAATCATAACGAAATCAAGTGATTTTCGAAATCATAAGAAATCATCGATAAATGTAAAATCGAAATTGATTTCGCAGTTTCAACTCTGCAATTTTTGTTATGGTATCGGTGCGTTCGAAATCACCCAATCCCGAAATGCGATGCTATGAAGTTTTTGACATCCTTACGGATTGTAACGTCATGTAGAAGACTGCCATTATCGACAGATGCCCCACTCCGGTCCCGAAATCATTGGAATCTACTAGAAATCATGGAAATCACACGAAATCAAACGAAATGGTGATTTCTAATGTTGATTGAGAAATCACAAAAATCATTCGCGAAATCACAGAAATCAACAGGAAATCATCTGATTCTGAAAATCACTGAGTCACTAGATTGAGGAGTGACAAGCCCCTCGCACTTTGGTTATCATGGCTTCATCATCCAGATCTTGATGCACCTATTATTATCCTTATCTACGTAGAATTTCCGTAAAAAAAACAATGGGTTTATTCAAACTGCCAAACCGCGGTTGAACGTCCACATGTTTTGCTAATGATGAATATACGAGATACATCCATTCTACGTGCCTTCCACTGTATATATCAGGATCGTTCTCTGTTGGATGAAATATGGTAAAAGGCGACTGAGGAACTATCCCAGCATAACACGCTCTTGTATAGCTGTATATGGCTTTGACTCCCATTAACGTGGCCGTTCGATATTTTCAGACTAAAACGAGCGAAATAGGGTTATCATAGCGTGGAAAAAATATTCACCAGTAAATCAAATAAAGAGATCAATTCAGCTGTATATCGATCAACAATGTAATTTTTTTTTTAGCCATGCTTCACCAGTTTCTGAGGCATCGGTGGAGAAGACAACATTTGTCTTCTAAATAATTTTAAGCGAATAAACTGTTGGGAAAAAAATGAAATTGCGTGGACAGCTGACTACGAATTTTCAGGACAGTGACACTGAATGCGATTTACGGGAAAAAGGAATTTTCAGGTTTCATTGAAAATGCCAGAGGTTTATGCGGCATAAACACGAGAATTCCGTAATTTATTTGAATTTTCAATTTAATATGAATATTCAGTGCCAAATTACATTGAATTTTCAGTGAAATCGGAAATTTCATGATTTTTTAAATCCTAAATCGCATTCAGTGTGACTGTCCTGAAAATTCAAGAATATATTTACCAGAATTTTCTGGTTTTCATAAAATAGAACGAGAATTTACAGTTCTGTTCGATTTTTCCACGAAATTTTGAATTTTTAATGACAAGATTTCCTGAAATTTCAGTGAAACATGAACACAATAAAAATTGCCGTAATTTGGCACAGAAAATTCAGACAGATATTATTAACAGTGTAATATAAAAATTCAGTACCAAATTATATTGAATTTTCATCCCCTGTAACTTTTAAATTTCACCGCAGTCTCAACCGCCTAATCGATCGCCACCCTTTTCATTTCCCCACCACTGAGAAAAAAAATTCTCATATCTGAAACATATTTTCTTGAGACCAGTAATTTTTCTTCAATTGTTTAATTCGCCCAGGCATCTCAACGCGTGTGGCCCGAGAGAGGTCTCATGCTTTAAAATAATCTTGTACTAAAGTATGATTTTGCCGCAAACGAATTCACTCAAATCGCGTAGAAGAACCGTCAATTGTCAATTATTTATTGTTTTCATGATTTTTTTGTTATGCAACTCCAATATTTCAATATGTAATATATTCATGATATAATGCGCAACGATAGTGATTAATGCGAATTCATTCGAGTTCCGTGAACCGCAAATATTCTGGGATTTAAACCACTGAAAATAATTTACTTTATTCAAGTAAATATGGTCTACATATTAGAAAATTTTTCTCCCAGTGAAGCCAAGTGAGAAAAGAGATATGAATATTTCTTCTTTGACGAGAAACTCCTTAAGAAAGCGCCGGAGACGGAGCTGGTGTTAGAATTTTCGTTTCCAAACACCGCCCCCAAGCTCTCGTGCTACGTAGGATGAGTTTTGGGACACCCTGTAGAGCCGTCTATATTATGCATTTGTACTTGACCCAATTGTCCGCTCATTTTGCTATGGTAAGGTTAATAACTCTGCGATGCATCAACGTGCATGTAGCCGAAATGGTATCCTGCGTCGTCCAACTCTATCTGCAGTGTTGTTTGTATTCATGAGGCTGAAATTGGTAATTTTGGAGCCGTCTTTGTCCGCACATATTAGCTGGGATTCCTTAGATTTCTTTTTCAAGAGAAACGATGCCACTTTTCCATTGTCCCGCCGAGTAAGAAATTCAGGGCATGGGATAGTGGGAGTACAACAATGCGGCGAATGAATGAATGTCAGTTACCTTTTAAGGTACACTGATAGAATGATTCATTTATTCCAAACCAGATTCGTTAACTATTAACGAATGGTAGAGTTGAATATGACCAAATGAATATTCGTTAATAGTTAACGAATGGTTCACTTGAATGACGAAAGTCAAGTCAAACAAAGCTCCTCAAATATACATTCGTTAACTATTAACGAATGAACATTTGGTGGGACCGAATAGACCCTAACATCCAACCAAAATCCATTCGTTAACAATAACTAATCCGTTCTATCAGTGTATATCCCTAGAAAGGTTAATTAGGACGAAAAACTCCCGTCTATATTGAATGGGGGTGAGAAACCTAAATAACTGATGACTATTGCATTCGGCAACTGACAGTACTGCACTGAGAGAAAAATCTGAAGTTCGATTTACAATAAGAAAATAGTTGAGGCATTTTGATGAACGATACGATTTTTTTTTGTATGTCGCACATAACATGATAGTAACTTCACAAGCGTAATTTTTGCAAATCAAAATGCAGTTAAACTAACCAAAGTTCAAAAGTAACCACGACAAATCTATCGTGAGGAGAACTATAAAATAGTTGCAATGACTACATTCCACTGTAGTAATTACTTCTCCGGGCATAGTTACCGTAACCCATGAAAAATTGTTGAGGACTTTTTGACTATAATTCGATGGTGATGGAATATAGTCAGAAGAATTATATTTTTCTCTCAGTGTGCAGACATGCTAACTGGTGCACTAACTACACGAAAACAAAATACCTGAATTGAATCAAGAAATCAAGAATAAAATATATTTGACTCAGGCATATTTTATACTCAATTGGGAATGGATATTTCAATTCGAAGATGATTCTTTTGTGTCAGGCCGGGTTGTAGCAAGCCCTCTCAAGTGTAATATAAGGGTCAGGCATTAAGTGTCAGAAAATAAGGGTCAAAAAGTGCTGATACGAAAACATCATCCTCGAATTGAAACGCCCATCCCCCATTCGAGTATAAAATATACTTCAATCAGGATTATGCATGTACTTGATTCTGGTATAACATATACTCAACTCAAGTATATTTTTTTCTGCGTATGTCATCTATCTCTACCGCTCAAACTAGAAGAAGAATATTCAATATATTTGCAATCCTGTGCGAAAATCACTTCAACTTGAGCATAAAATGACGTCAGTATCATGCTCGCACGCGTGTTACTACAGTATGGGGGCTTCAATG
Organism: Diachasma alloeum; assembly: GCF_001412515.2. Classification (NCBI taxonomy): domain Eukaryota; kingdom Metazoa; phylum Arthropoda; class Insecta; order Hymenoptera; family Braconidae; genus Diachasma; species Diachasma alloeum. The sequence goes on along the minus strand of NW_021680408.1, from coordinate 157,408 downwards.
CAGGCAAACCGGTTGGCGGGCAGGTCGAACACGAAAACCGCTAGTCGCGACCTCGACTCCAACGATGAAATGCCTCACAAACGTTAGGATGTATTCAGCGCACCAGCGAGCCTTAACTTTCCATTTTGCCTTCACCATACAAAATTAATCTCAAAACCAGCAACAAAACTGGAGTTTTCGTCAATTCATTTTCCTCCCCCCCAGCGAAAATCAGTCGTATGTGTTGAGGCACTTGACATAGAAGGAATTAGATGAACATAGATGGAGAAAAAAAAAAAAGGGTCAAAGAGACGTGGGGACCTCCCACGTAGATGGCATTAATCTTAGCGTCTTGGTGTTTATCCGTCTTCGGTTTAATTTCCTCCGTATTTCCTCTCGCGTCGGAGAGTCTGATGTCTCGTGACATCGTCACATCCGTTTGATGAAAACGAGTCTATATGTAGCTGCGAGACAGAATGAAATGAAAAACATTCTCATCGTGGTACATCCCAACAACTTGTTTCGCAACAAAAAAATTGAATAAGCTAAGTAGAAATAAGCCGAGATGTAACTGTCACCAGCAGTGAGTGTCTTGAGTGGGAAAGGGAAACAATTTTAGCAAGAGTATCTCACTCTAACCATCGCAATTGATATTAATCATTCCCAATGCTCAAAAAATGTGATCTCTAAAACTGGATTATTTTATTCGCTAGATGGGAAAGGGGGAAGAGGCGAGCGGGGGTGGGGGGTGAATTGAAATGAGCAATGTTGTTTTCGGCCCTTGGGCTGAGCCTTGGACCCCGGAGCTCTCCAAATTTAGTAAAAGATAGCCTGCTTTAGGCACCGTATGTTTGAGAGAGTTTTTTAATTAGTTCTCAAATGAGAAGATTTACGACATCATTTATCCAATGAAAATTTTTAAGAAATTTCAAGAAATCTCCAACTCTGCAACTGATTACGTCCACCTTTTCTGTCAGCATGCAAGATTCAAAGACACTCAAGTTTTTTTCACCTAGGGCCACTCGGAATTACAAATCTACCCAGTATTAAATATGGAATGCAGCAGCAGATGTCTTTTCGAACACCAAGCACCGTAACAGGGTCAATTGGAGCGATAGATGATCCCTGGGGTTACGACAGAACGACACATGGCAAAGAACTAGTAATCACGATGGCAGAAAACATCTCGGCCCAGTTAATAATACGTCGAGAAAAGGAGAGAAAGAGAATAGTCAAGAGCCCGGGGTAATCCTGCCCGCCCAGTAATCTGAGCATGCGGCGAGATTTTGCATATTGTCAGTTTGTAAAGCTTGAGCATTTACCGAGGTCGATCGTGAATTGATCTACAGACAGAAAAAAATATACTATCTAACAGGGATGACCATCAATGTTCCGATTCTTCAACATTAAAAGAATTTTTGACTTACATTGATCAAAGTTTAAATCAGTAGCGAAGCGGTAAAACGGTATAAGTCAATTTTGACTATTGACCAGTTTTTAATAAATATCTCGGAATCTAAGGGAGATAGCAAAATTTTTCGTATAACCTTTTTTGTAGAGCCGATTGAGAGCTGCAACAAATGTAATCACGAAAATTTCGCTATCTTCGTTAGATTCGGAAATATTTCTCAAAAAGTCAATTGGGAGATAAGTCGACTTAAACCGGGTTACCACTTCGCTACTGAAATATACCAATCAAAATTAAAAAATAGTTAAGTAATTGATAATCTAAATTTCCAATTGATGATGAACTCAGTATTGGGGGAGTGGGGCAATCCTCTAACACGACTTTTCGGAGAAAAACGGTCAAGGGCAGGTCCCGAGCCTGGCGGACTAGAGGGGATTCTGCTGTATTGAATGTACCAGAATCAGAAATATAAAAATATAAAAAACCCGAGGGTATTTTCCGTACGCTATACATCATTGTTGAGTGTTTTTGTTTGTTTCCAGTGTTAACACGATTCTCACAGAACATTTGAGTGCAAATCCGCTGGAAATCTATCCAACATTTTCATTGATGAGATTTCACACGTACCAGGAAACAAAGAAGAGTGAAAATCATGCAATGGGGAAACATTTTGTGATGCCACTCAATTCCATCGGAAACCACTGCAACAACACCATTGAACGAAAATACACAGGATCAACATTCGGAATGAGATCAAATTGAAATTAGACGGAATGCTTGAAATGAATTCAGTAGCAAAGTGGTCAAACGGTTCAAGTAGCTGTGTGAACTTGGAGTCGAAGTTTGATAAATCTATTTTTTTTCTTATAGTATCGATTGTACTCAGTGAGTACCTGAACGTACCACATTCATTTTCGTTTGTACCCCGCATCCCTAGACGTAAGGGGTGCGGAAAAAATCGTGCAGCGTCGGAAATAAAGGTACGGAAAAAATTTTCATGAGCAAGGATTCAGCATGGATAGTCCTTGTATATACTATATTTTTCCATTTCATTTATCAACCCCTTCAATACTTTACCCGCTTCTAAAATCTTAAATGTATGAAGGACGTCAGGAAAACATACAGATAGCTTCTAAATCGTTAGTACTCGTTTGTACCAACGAAAATTATTCATTATTATTATTATTATTATTATTATTATTCTAATCAAATCACCTGATTCCATTTTTATCAACCGTAAAATCATCGTAATGGATACCATATGTAGTTCGTGAAGTTTTGATGTGGGTACGTCTCATCTTCCGTACTTCCACTCCCATCGCAGTACAAACGGAACAATTTACTGTACATAATAATGAGACCAAGTATAAACCATTGAGAGCTTCAGAAACAGTCGTAGATTATTCAAAAAAATGATACAAACGTTTTTCTGAATTTTTCCGAGATAATCGCGAAAAACGAAATCGCTAAAAAAAATTAATTTAATTTATCTGGTATAGGGTGTAGGAAGGGGAAAAACGCAATTCTGAGCCGTCCATCTGCCTATAGGGAACCCAAATTTCCTCAGGAATCGAATGGAATAGGTTTTAAGGCTCTAACTCTGATAGTTTCCGAGATAATCGCGAAAAACGAAATCTCCAAGAAAAATAATTTAATTTATCTTGTATAGGGTGTAGGACGTGGAAAAACGTAATTCTGAGCCGTCCATCTGCGTCTAGGGAACCCAAATTCCCTCAGGAATCGAATGGAATAGGTTTTAAGGCTCTAACTCTGATAGTTTCCGAGATAATCGCGAAAAACGAAATCTCCAAGAAAAATAATTTAATTTATCTTGTATAGGGGGTAGGACGTGGAAAAACGTAATTCTGAGCCGTCCATCTGCGTCTAGGGAACCCAAATTCCCTCAGGAATCGAATGGAATAGGTTTTAAGGCTCTAACTCTGATAGTTTCCGAGATAATCGCGAAAAACGAAATCGTCAAAAAAATTTAATTTAATTTATCTGGCATAGGGTGTAGGACGCGGAAAAATGCAATTCTGAGCCGTCCATCTGCCTATAGGGAACCCAAATTTCCTCAGGAATCGAATGGAATAGGTTATAAGGCTCTAACTCTCATAGTTTCTGAGATAATCGCGAAAAACGAAATCGCCAAAAACATTTAATTTAATTTATCTGGTATAGGGTGTAGAAAGTGGAAAAACGTAATTCTGAGCCGTCCATCTGCCTATGGGGAACCCAAATTTCCTCAGGAATCGAATGGAATAGGTTTTAAGGCTCTATCTCTCATAGTTTCCGAGATAATCGCGAAAAACGAAATCGCCAAAAAAAATTAATTTAATTTATCTTGTATAGGGGGTAAGACGTGGAAAAACGTAATTCTGAGCCGTCCATCTTCCTACAGGAAACCCAAAAGTGGTTTTAAGGCTCTATCTCTCATAGTTTCCGAGATAATCGCGAAAAACGAAATCGCCAAAAAAAATTAATTTAATTTATCTTGTATAGGGTGTAGGAAGTGGAAAAACGCAATTCTGAGCCGTCCATCTGCCTATAGGGAACCCAAATTTCCTCAGGAATCGAATGGAATAGGTTATAAGGCTCTAACTCTCATAGTTTCCGAGATAATCGCGAAAAACGAAATCGACAACAAAAATTAATTTAATTCATCTTGTATAGGGTGTAGGAAGTGGAAAAACGCAATTCTGAGCCGTCCATCTGCCTATACGGAACCCAAATTTCCTCAGGAATCGAATGGAATAGGTTTTAAGGCTCTATCTCTCATAGTTTCCGAGATAATCGCGAAAAACGAAAATGCCAAAAAAAATTAATTTAATTCATCTTGTATAGGGTGTAGGAAGTGGAAAAACGCAATTCTGAGCCGTCCATCTGCCTATGGGGAACCCAAATTTCCTCAGGAATCGAATGGAATAGGTTTTAAGGCTCTATCTCTCATAGTTTCCGAGATAATCGCGATAACGAAATCGCCAAAAAATCTTGCCGTACTTTTGGACATTTGTACCAACACCTACTCGTCACTAAACACCAATAAAATTCAGAAAAACGTTTGTACCATTTTCCTGAATAATCTACGACTGTTTTTGAAACTCTGAATGGTTTGTACTTGGTCTCATTATCATGTACAGTAAATTGTTCCGTTTGTACTGCGATGGGAGTGGAAGTACGGAAGTTCAGACGTTTGTATCCACATCAAAACTTCACGAACTACATATGGAATCCATTACGATGATTTTACGGTTGATAAAAATGGAATCAGGTGATTTGATGAGAATAATAATAATAATAACAATAATAATAATGAATAATTTTCGTTGGTACAAACGAGTACGAACGATTTAGAAGTTATTTGTATGTTTTCCTGACGTCCTTCATACATTTAAGATTTTAGAAGCGGGTAAAGTATTGAAGGGTTTTCATAAATGAAATGGAAAAATATAGTACATACAAGTACTATCCATGCTGAATCCTTGCTCATGAAAATTTTTTCCGTACCTTCATTTTCGACGCTGCACAATTTTTCCCGCACCTCTTACGTCTAGAGGTGCGGGGTACAAATGAAAATTAATGTAGTAGATTCAGGTACTCACTGAGTACAATCGATACTATAAGAAAGACAATCGATTTATCAAACTTCGATTTTGAAAGTTCAAAATCGATTTTTCTCTCAGTGTGCTTCATAGTGATACTGAGTTCGTTGAACGGTTATATTCCGAGAAGTTCTCAGCGAATTTTTTTGAATTTTGTATTTAACCGTATATTCTCTCTTTCCCCTTCATTTCACTCTGACTATTCCATTTGGCCTCCGTGACTTTCTATTGGTTCTCTCACTTTACCCTCAGATGATTGCCGCACTGCGCTCATCTATTACTTTTCCTTCTTTCGCTTCTTTCTTCCACTCAACTTTTCTTCACTCTGATCAACGTAAAACCAACCATGTGCAACGAAACGTTGGATTAAGCGCATGAAAGCTTCGAATGACTTCTCGATGTTTTGTTCCTTTTTTCAATCTCACGTTTGAGCTTCTAATTGTTTTTTTTTCTTGTTTCCTCCGGGGCTCGTGGTACTTTTGATTCTCCGAATCTTTTCATTCATGATGGATACCGGGTTGGAGTACCCGAGGGCGAGGGACTCTACGAGAAAAGTTTAATCCGAGGTGGTAGTTTTTAGAGTGACGGAGAAAGCCACTTTGATGTGAAGCGTAGACCGACACGTTTAAGAAGCGCAAAAAAACCTGAGGATACTCTGTAACTCATGAAATTCATAAGACTCTTCAAACACCACTTGCTTTTACGTTATTATGCAGAAAATTTAGTCGAGTGATCGATGGTTAAGCAGGTGGGACATCTATGAATTATGATTTTATCATGTCTCTAGTAGACTGTTGAGAAATTCCATCAAAACTTTGCCAGACGGGTTGACGAAATGATGAAGAGGCGTCTTATTGTACTCGATCGAAGCTGTTGGGTTTAGTGATGCCGTGAGACGCGAGAGAAACGAGACGAGAGACATGACGAGACGAGAAAAATCAGTCGAGACAATGACAGAAACGAGACGAGACGATGAAAAACGGTCGAGAACGGGAGACACGAGAGACGAGACGAGAGTCGAGAGAGCCTCCCCCTCTCTGCCCCTCTGTGTATACGAGAGACATGACGAGACGAGACGAGAAGAGTCATTCGAGACGCGACGAGAAGATGCAGAGGATTTAAAAAAAAAGAGTGGTACATCTATTCTCTTCAATTAATCCATTTAGCTGAATCGTCTTCTGGTAAGAAAAGTACACATTGAAAACCGAATTTATTCGCAATAAAGAAATTACAATATCACATATACGAGAGTAAGCAAAAATATAAAATAAAATGCCCATGAAGTATTTTTCAATATGACCTTCTACAAACCGATAAAATGAACTTTTTCCCATTCGCGAATAAATTGTGGAAAAAAAAATTTCACCGTACTTTTGTTTCCTCTCCTGTTTAAAATGTGCATATAAATGAGAAAATTTGTGGGGAATTAAAATAACGCACATTTGCGGTTGAGAGAAGCGGTGGAATAAGTCAAAGGACTTCACCATGGCTGATGTGGTTGCTATGTCGAGTGCTGCATCGACAAGACTCGAGAAATTTTCAATGGAAAATATCGCAAGTGAGTTTGAATATTTAATAGGCGGTTGAAAGGAATTGTTTTCAATTGGAAGACTCCGCCATTATTGTTCGAGGGAAAACCTCAAGCTGAGTGGAACGTATTGAATAATTTAGATCTCATGTGAGCATCGGAAGTAGGAAGAACAGGTAAATAAAAATGTGAGAATAAATGTAGGACACGTTGTGCTCTGATTAAGGATGTTTAACCTATCAAGTGGACAACGAAGTTGAGAAGAGAAATAAAATTGACTTAATAAATCATTCATGTTGCAAATAATTTTTCTTATCAAATTAGAAGTGGTATGGCGTACCTTCCGGTATCAAAAACAATAATTAAATAAAATGTTCATAAATAATGGAGGACTTGTGACTGCGGTGGTAACAGTCGAATTTTGATCGGGCAACATCGCACGCTTCGGCTAGTAGTGGGGTTGTAACAGTGAGATCAATGTTTGTGTGTGTTATACGTGTCCATATGCGTCCAGCACTGAATTATCGTCACCGACTTTACCGATCTCGATCAGCTGTTGTGCGGTGTTGCCGCGTTGCTCGACTCGTAATGGCGAGTCCATATGGCCCGATCCCCTACTTGTTCTCGCCAGCGATAGATTCTCCATAGTCTAAAGTAAATGGTTTGTGGTTTTTTTTCAATATCTTGAGTGTCTAACCCATGCAACATCTCGATCGAAGCTCACACGGTCACGTTTCTTCCCTACGCGTAATGTTACAAAAAGTGATTTTCAAAAATTAATTTCTCAATGGGATGCCCCGATGGAAGGATTAAGATTATTACTAACGTGTGGCTCAAACATGAATCTGGCAGATGAGACAATATCAAAATTATGGTCAATAATGTGGGTTTGGGCTAAACTTCCTTAGATTTCCTAGATGTGTTACTTTCAAACAGAACAGTCTTGCTGATAGGAAAATATGAAAATCGACAATACCCACAGCAGCGGGTTGGGTTCTTTGTAAGTTTCAATCATGGCTTTTTCATCGTGATCAAAACATTTGTATCAAGATATATCGTGAACATCATGTCGTCGTGTCACGAAGGAATGAAGAAGATATTTGAAAAAAGTCGACAACTCACTTTTCTCTCAGAACGGAAGGCATCCGTATGATTCTACTTTTACCGCCCCTCGACTCCCTCCTTCAACACAGAATATCCATTCATGACCAGGCGCAGATCTCTACAGCCCTACATCGAAGGTTGATACAGTCATCCGATTAGAAGAGGGACAAACGGACGTTTGGTTCTGACATTTTCAATATCGACGCTCCTTGAAAATTGTACCGTCCGCTGGTTTTCCATCACGTTACGGAGAACTGGAGAGGCGAATTTGACGAATAAATATGCAGAGATATTATATATACACTGTCAATACTGGATGTTGTACATTTATTGAAAACTATAATTTGTTGAATTTTCCTCTACCACCGGGTTATTTCAATAATTTTGTAGTTAATTGGACGTGCTGATGTCCCTAGTAAGTGGCAACGAAAGAAAAAAATATGTAATTGTGAATAACATGAAGGAGAAAATTTCTAGAATATGAAAATTGAATTTGAGTTTTGAATTATCTAATTTTACTCTTGACATCCTCATTGATTAATCAAAAACTGAATTTCTGAAACTCAATTCCTCGACTTTTTATATTTATTTATTCCCTATTATCGTTCATTGACTAATAAAAATCTCAGATCTGAAGAGAAATAGCGGAATATTGACAGACATTATAGTCCAAAAGAGATTCTTTTGTGGGAAAAAGGAATAAAATGAGTGATTTTTCCTGAAAAACTTGACGAGTTCGTCTGTATGTTGGGAACCTTGAGGAAAATACCTGATGACAAAATCCATCTGTCAGTTCCAACGAGGGGCTCCCTTGACAAGGAAATTTTTTATTTTTGATACACATGTTAACATGAAAAATTACCAGTGGAATTATCAAAAATTATAAGTTGGATACCATGTTGATCCTATTTTACTAGAGATGAACGAAACGTGAAGTTGTTTTATATCGAAATATCTCGAAACTGCCTGACCGCTAATCTTTAATTCTGATTGGTCAATATGTGACGCGAAGTTGTTCACAAAAAAAAACACGCGGCATTTTCAAATTCTTCAGTGGTAAATTTTTTTTTCATGACATATATATATATATTTATTTCACATGTATATATATCATCGGTGAAATTAATAAATTCTGTCCTTTTATGGAGACCGATTATTTTGAAAAATTGACGATAATTAATTGAAAATGAAAAATTCTTTATAGATTCTTTTACTCTACTTCGCTATTCACTTCAATCATTAGTCGAATTCTCTTTGATTCATTATCAATATTTATAAGGTATTCATGAGAAAATAAAATTCAATGAATTCCATTTCTTCATTTCAACAAATGAATAGATCAGCGCGCGCATGGATCTTGTTACATAAAATAACAGTGGAATAGGGCAATTTCATTGGCTGACTTGAACGAAGAAAGTTATTATTAAAATTTTGCAGACAAAACCTCCATAGTTCAACTGGTCGTTTCGAATCGTTTCGACGCTTCTAGAATCAATTTCCGAACTCTTCGATGGCCGCGTGATAAACTTAATGAGCACTCCAAGTTTCATGGAGGTGGGATTGATTGGGCACCCTTCTCTGTAGATTGGAGTTCAATCGACTGTATAATTTAGCTTTATTGGAGGTAAAAGTCGGTGAATACCATCACGTTGTGATAGTCATTGAATGAGAAAACACTATTGAATAAAATGCAAACGAGTCCAACATCTGTATTGCAGTGGTTTTCCTCAATTTTCAAATCCAAAATGCTTGAAACCAATCAACAGCCAAAAAACCAGTTGTTGTGCTATAATCAGTGATTTCCGACAACATTCAAATCATTCCGGGTTGGAAAAATAATGCAAAGGAATAATGGAAACAACAAAGGCTAATTTGGTGCTCCCGTATTGCCTTCCCTGTTACAATCCGACGAGTCAGTCCTAATTAAATCACGAACTTTGTTGCGAAATCATGAAAAAAAACTCCGTCCATTGTAAACCATGAAACTTATCAACAGCCGGACTGCTGAGATTCAGCGTAAAGCCAATGTACTCGAATTACCCAGTAAACATAAACGATCAATTCACTCATAAATTCACCATCTGTCCTTTGTTCGATAATGGAAAGCGTTTACTGGCCAATGAAAGCATGTGCAATCTCGACTCGACTTTCTCTATGCTGAGTCGCTCTAATGCTACTTCGATAGAGAAGACTCTGAGCATCATACAATTGCTGGGCTGAAGTATAGAAAAAAACAATGTACTCGATTTCTAAGCTATATATAGAGGGAAAAAAATATACTTGAGTTGAGTATATTTTATACCATAATTAAGTATATGCATAAACCTGTTTCAAGTATATTTTATACTCGAATGGGAGATGGGTGTTTCAATTGGAGGATGATTATTTCGTGTCAGCCCGGGTTGTACTAAGCGCTCTCAAGTGTAATATAAGGGTCAGATACTAAATGTGAGAATATAAGGGTCAAAAAGTGGAGGTTAAAAAATGAGGGTCTAAATATAAGTCATATATTATGCTTGATCACCGTTTTTAGCCCTTGTTCGATCTCGCGAGATTGCGACGATTCCAAACCTTTCGATGTTTTTCCTGACCGTGATGATCTCTTCAAAATAATTCTCGAATAGTCTCGACGGCGTCACTATCCGGAATTACGGAAAAGATACGTAATTTTTATTGAATATTCCTCTCCCGTGTGGGGAGAAAGAAATTGCTTTGGGGAAAAATAAAGAATTTTGGGAAAACGAAAGTGTTTCAACGGTCGTCTTAAATATTACTTGCCATGTGCGACCGAACAGGGCCATAGATTGGCCTACATAGGCGATTGTCAGTACTTTTATGATGACTAATCAATTGATTGGAATAAAAACAGGGATTCCTGTCGATGACCCGACGTTTCAGCATATCGTGACAGGGCAATGCTTAAACTGAAAACTATAATGTAGCTTAATAACCTGTGGTCAGCAAAGAATGAGGCTATGCATGTTAATCGATGCACATACTGAGACCCCATTACGTGAGTGGAATACAACATTTATGGAATAGATTATTTCTCTTCGCTCATTGAAATTTTAAAAGCGAGTAGTATTAGCCAAAGAACAATCAATTATTATATCGTTATACAATATCAGAGAATCAGTGTTTGTTCAAAGATTTTGGGGCGAAATGAATAATTCTCTGTTAAAAAATAGGTGAAACATTGTTGGTCAGCAATTTATTCAATAATTTTTCTCAAAATTAAATTAATCATGAATTAAATTTGCCGCCTCAGATGACTGGAACCAATGAGGAATAAGCTGTCAGTTGCAGGATATCGATAGTTATCGACTTTAAAGTAGCTTTACCCTTCGCCCGGGCTACGCTGTACTTTTGTACATTTTCAGTTTTCAAATTTTTCAACTAAATCGCATGGAAAAAATTTGAAAAAATTCATACCTAGTCAGTATTATCTAAATTAAATTTCGCAAAATACTAATATTTTTTCAAACATTTCCCTTTTATAAATAAATAATAAAACTTGTTTGCAGAATGGTGGATTATTTTGTATGGGGTGTTAAAAAAATTCAGATTTTAATTTTTGATTACAATGGAAATGTTGATTTTCGCATAAGACACCGGGTTAAATCCTGATTTTAAAAACTTCTTCTTAAAAACCAAAACGATGATTAAATTGAGAAAAAAATTAGAATTCCGAATCTAATCGAGTTTTCTGCAATTTTATTGCAGTTTTCAATAATCTTTTAATTCACCGTAAGGGTAGAGCTACTTTAAGTGTATGTTCTTTTTAGAGTAGGAAAAAGAAATATGAAAAGGAGTGACACGTCCGCAGACTACGAACGAAGATAAAAGAATAACGAGTAAGAAAGAGACGATCGTACATGAAGGTGGTTGAGAGGGAGGAAAAGAACAAATACGCAACCATATTATATAACGATCAATGATTACGTCATAAGTTGTGACAATGAACCTTGTTTTCCCTAAATGTTCGCAACCCCCTGACCATTCTTTGCTTATCACCTTCCAGACACTCTCCCCTACACCATATCTCCCACTCCCACACTCTCCGAACTGTTGCATTTCCACTATCATATCCTCAACGAAAGTGTGGAGCGAGTGTTACGAGGATGTCTCATTTCATGAGGACAGAGGAGAAATAATCCCCGAAATAGACTTTCACTGTATCATAAATTCATTTTTTACGGCAGTTTTTATGCTCCCAAATCCTGTATTCAAATTTATTCTCCCCCCCCCCCCCCCTGGCAGAACTACCACCGTTATTCGCCGGAACTAAATCACATGAAGAGGAATTGCTCTATTTCTTTTACATATTTTTGGACTATCTCATGGTTATTACATTTTCATTACCTTCCTTACTTGCTCCGAAGGATTAAATAGAATAGTATTATTCAAGAGCGGCCCTAGAACTTGGGCAATGCTCCGCTGGCGTTTGAAAACTTCGAGTACGCGACCTGGGAGACGCTAAAACACCACTTGATGCTCCAATCTCCATCGTAATAGAAATCGAATATCAAGAATGCCTTCAAAAGATTGACGCCACGGAATAATGGTACCGTGTTCCTCCTAAGACAATCTCTCATGCATTGAATTTACATTTGAACAATGGACTTTGAAAGTCTCCTCCTCAGATTGAATGAATTTAAATTGCGATAAAAATAGGAGAATCCTCCGAGTGATACCGCGCTCTGCAATCATGTAGAAAGACGCTCTCTTCTGGTACTCCAATTGAAATGAGATTTTCGTCAATTGAACGTACCGCTGCGCCATGTAATCTCAATTCAATTAATAGTGGTAGTGACGAGTGGAAAGAATTGAAAACGAAAATGAAGTTACTCAAGCGAGAGTACAGGAATGACAGGAGATTTGATTGGGCTCTCGTAATGGAAATCTAGTATTCACGAAAGAATCAAATTAGTGATTAGTGAATGATCATACCCAGAATTTTCAGAACTCTCTGCTACAAGTTATTGATAATTTTTGATTGAAGAAAAGCCTAACTATTCCAAAGAGAAATGATTATTTTTGGAGTACAATCATCTAATTGTTATAATTAAATAATTAAAGGCAATGTTCATAAATAACGGGGGACTTGTGACTGCGGTGATAACAACAGACTTTGCTGAATATCTTGGAATCTAAGAGAGATAGCAAAGTTTTCCTTACGACCTTTTTTATAACCCTGAATTTGCTCTACAAATCGGTCATGATAAAAAATTTTCCATCTCTTTTAGATTCCGAGATATTCGTGAAAAATTGGGCGATAGTCAAAACCGACTTAACCTGGTTTACCGCTTTGCTATTAAATTCACTTTATTCAACCGATAGAAAACTGTCTTCCACAACTTTCTATAATACAAGATCTATGCGCGCGCTCTCGCGCGCGCTGAACTATTCATTTGGTGAAATGAAGAAATGGAATTCATAAAATTTAATTTTCTCACGAATACCTTATAAATATTGATAATGAATCAAAGAGAATTGGACTAATGATTGAAGTGAATAGCGAAGTAGAGCAAAAGAATCTATAAAGAATTTTTCATTTTCAATTAATTATCTTCAATTTTTTTAAATAATCGGTCTCCATAAAAGGACAGAATTTATTAATTTCATGACGTGAAAAAAAAATTTACCACTGAAGAATTTGAAATTATATCGCTGAAGAATTTGAAAATGCCGCGTGTTTTTTTTTGTGAATAACTTCGTGTCACATATTGACCAATCAGAATTAAGGATTAGCGGTCAGGCAGTTTCGAGATATTTCGATATAAAACAACTTCACGTTTCTTTCATCTTTAGTAAATAGGACTTCCTTCAATGTGCTAAACGTAATAACCTTTATGTTAACAAAAAATACGCTTTTATATTAACAAAAAATGGCATATTGCTCGCGACGTTCTCTATTCACGCCACCAGCGGCGCTGGTGGCGCCGATTTATCGCCCTAGGCGTTGCTTACCGCATCGCGCAATAGCTTAATGCACAAGGTCATAATACGCAACTTATAGCACTCAAAACAAAGCAATAAGTCGCACTTCTGCTGCAGCCATGACATAAAAACGATTTTCCCACCGCAGCGACAAAATAACCATCATAAACCCTCTCAAACGACAAAAATTTCTCCCAACAAATTCCATTAACCAACAACTGCATTTGACAGTTTTTTTCCTATAGCTGAAGCATCAATGAGACCGTGTCAATTGGTACTCCGACAATTACAATTTCAATTAGGGGCGAGTCATCCACAATCAAGATAAGTTAAAATTGAGTGTATCGAGGCGATGAGAGTGACGAGAGGAAGAGAGGTGGTGGAT
>NW_021680408.1:118959-143449 GCF_001412515.2 Diachasma alloeum | reverse complement strand
GGGGGGGGGGGGGGGGGGGGGGAGTGTGTGGCAAATGTGGGTATGTCAGTGGAAGAGTGGTCACAAGGAGTGTAAGAATTCAACGATCGATCGACATCGAGATCGGCCGCATTCCGTACTGGGAATAAATGTCTACGTATGTGTAATATCACTGTTACCGAGGCACAACAGAAGCACACATCGTCGATATTTTATTTGGCGACGGATGCCATTGAACGTTGTGTGTACACTGGTATGCGGTCTCGTATCGCCTACCACCACCCCCTCACCCCTACAGGCGTGCATGAAGCAGCGCAAAAAAAAATATATAGTAGAAAGCATCATAATGAACACTAAATATTACAAAAATTCCCGAGTCAACAATTTCAATTTATCATGTCGTGCGGTTGCACTTCTGCAGTTTTCAACGGCATGAGAGACATTTATATGGAGCACATATACTACAGAGGGATAAAAATTCTGATTATCTGATGGAAGTTGCAGCAGCTTAGACGGAACATTTTTCGCTGCATTGAGGGAGCCATTCATGAATTGATGCATCAAAAATTTGATTGAATCGTAAAAATTCCATCGGAATTGATTGAATACTGGGCTGGTGAGCGTGGGATACGGCCATTGATGTATTCTTCACTTGTGTATTTTATTTCTGCTGAATTTGATGTGTATGGAATGCTAAGGCCATTTAATGGTTTTCGAGTACGTGGAAAAGTGAGTGGGGTATTCTTTTTTTATTTTACGAGTGTAGGCTTTGAATTCTGGGAATATTGATTGGGTAAATCAAATAATGAGGAAATATTTGAGGATCGTGGGACTACGCTCGGACCTTTGACGTCAGATTTGGGTATTTGAGTGAGTGATGTGTCGTCTGCTCTGTGTAATTTATTTCCGTGAATGGGTGGAGGATTTTAGGGGAATTCGTAATGAATTCGAGTGGAAAATGAATGGGAAAAATTAATTTTGTGGCGAAGGGGTAATTGTAATGAGTGTAATTTGACATTTCCGTTGATTGTTCTCATGATTGCGGTAATTTCACGTTTGAAAATTCCCAGCTTTTGAGTATGATTTTTAGAAATTCAAACTCCGGGTCAATTTATCTCATTTCGGTTTCCAGTTTTTCGCGTTTTTCTGTATGTAGGAGACAGACGAGACCAAAGATTTTCATGTTCACTGAAGCTGGGAACTGTCTCTCAAAAGTATTGTCTCGTGCATTCACGGAAAAAATTAATTTTATCACGTGAATTTTAGTTGAAAATTTGTGTAAAATTCCGATAAGGGAACCGATAAGGGATACATGCAGAAAATGGGTTAATATTCATGTTGAGCCAACGACATATTTATTGGTGATGAAATAGTCATATATGTTTCGACCAAAAGAAACGTTAAGGCACGATGATGTGACAAGTATGTAGGTTTATGTCACAAGGGACTTTTATGACCGTCATAAAGATGTAAAGAATCCGCATTATGCGAGAATCACGCCCACTCTTTCAAGATACGATAATGGGATGGTCGAATTTTCAATTATTATTTTCACTAAAAATGTACGCAATTTTCGTTAAGAATGCCATTTGTTTGGAAATTCGATGACACAGTGATTACTAATTTCACATGATTTCACGGAGATCCGCAAAAAAGTGTACAATAAAAATTTTGCCATCTCCCTTACATTCCGAAATATTCATTGAAAAGTGGCTAATAGCCTAAATTGACTTGAACCATTTTACCACTTCGCTACTGAAATGAATGGTCCCTCGTAGGAGAATCATATTCATAATAATAGAAATTAAATTTTTAAAAATCGCGAATAATCCACCAAAGTTGCATTCCAAAATACCGTTGAAACCACAGACATACATCAACCGAGAAGATTTTCCTGACTGTAACGAGCTTTTCATACAACAGTGCGCAGAGCTGCGAAAAAATTTACCATTATGTATCGACTGAAGAATAGTTTTGCATGTTACTCCAACATTCATATTTCCCGTGTATATTTTTTACCTTCGACTTTCATGTACATAAAACCATTGTTGCACATTCTTTTGTCATCTCTGCTGCATAATGTGGTGTATATCTTGGGTAACGTGAAAAGTTTGTGCG
Organism: Diachasma alloeum; assembly: GCF_001412515.2. Classification (NCBI taxonomy): domain Eukaryota; kingdom Metazoa; phylum Arthropoda; class Insecta; order Hymenoptera; family Braconidae; genus Diachasma; species Diachasma alloeum. The sequence continues at coordinate 141,352 of NW_021680408.1, read as the reverse complement.
AAGCCAAGTGAAATCCGAGTCGGACGGACTTTGCCTCAACCTGAGGAGTGTAGGGAGTAGATGGTGTGAGTGGTTAGAGCTGGCGCAGCGGATAAAAAACGAAAGGTACGTGTAAAGAGAAGAAATAAAGTGTAGAAAAAAGACGGCAAGAAAAGTCGATCCTCGATAACCCAACAAGAGCGGGGATGGCGACCGGAACAGAAACCACAGTTAACGCGATTTTCAAGTAAACCCGTACCGGCTTCTCGACTTGCTCCATTCGTGGTCCACCTGGGGTACCTATCTCGATCCACTTTCTTTTATTTACGTCTACAATGGCTTTTTTTTCACATTCTCCAGGGCTTTTTTTTCACTCCTGTCTGATTCCTCTTTTTAGCGCTGTGAATTCATGTAGAAACAAATGGCAAGCATTCGCTGGGTCAACATGTGTACTCATTCATCTGTATGACGGTGTAAGAGCTAATTATCTTTGAAGCGTCTCACCCAGAAATTCCATTCGTGCCAGACTGCACCCAGCAGTTGAGAATATTTCAATTTCAGTTATTGGCGATATTGGATGGGCTCTGATTTAATATCTTGCTTTTTGTTCATTGGGAGTGATTACGCTTCGGCAGGGGTTTGGGTGGATGCATGAAGAATCATGGATAGCACGGAGAGAAATTTTCTGACACGGAGACACTTAACCCATGACATTTAGCCCTGACATTTTCAATTTCCGAGGTAAATGCGTATCAACAAAGCCTCATACAGTTCTAATCGGCATTGATGTTTCAATACACCCATTGAATTGCAAATTCCTAATGAAAAATTCAAGTGAATGCCCGACAATTCAGACGAACGTCATCTGCTATTTTCTTTAATAAAAGAAATTTCAGTCATCAATGATTCTACATTCAATGTTCGCTTTGATTTCCGTGATTTGCACTAGAGGAAACTATTTTAATGTAGGAAACTATTTTTCACGCGCGATTTTTGGCAAATCGCAACCAAGTCTTCGAGGTCACGCGATGCATTTACGGATATTTCACTCCGGATATTGCACTGCCGAACGCACACAAACTCTTCAATCATTTCTGATTGAACTCCTGTCAAACATTGTGTGAAGGGTCACGTTCACGTATATTCGTTTCCTTAATGTCTCCTAGAATGTACTCCATAATTCGAATTACATTTGAATAATTGTGAGGCAAAATTCGTACGCAGAAAAATAATGTGATAACGGTCGCGCATGCGTGGCTATTAATAAGGTTTTTCCGATAAAATTCGTCCTCTAGTTATATGGAGAAAATTATTTGGTCAACAACTAGTTGTTACATTTTTCAAAATTAACAAGTTGTTGGTAAATTTCAATAACTAGTTGTTAGATTTTATCAACTAGTTGTTGAAATTCAATAATTGATTGGTAATTCATTTTTTCAACTACTAGTTCGTCAATTTCAACAAGTTGTTGTTAAATTTCAATAACAAGTTGTTAAACTTTACCAATTAGTTGTTGAAATTCAATAACTGGTAGGTAAGTCATTTTTTCATCAACTAGTTGGTGAATTTCAACAACTGATTGATAAAATTTAATAACTAGTTGTTGAATTTCAACAACTGATTGATAAAATTTAATAACTAGTTGTTGAAATTCAACAACTAGTTGTTGAAAAAATAAATTACCAACCAGTTATTGAATTTCAACAACTAGTTGTTAAATTTGACCAACTAGTTGTTGAAATTTAATAGCTAGTTGATAATTCATTTTGTCAACAACTATTCGGTAAATTTCAACATTTCACATTTATCGAAGGGTTTTCCCCTCATCCCTTCGATAAAATGTTACTAGGAAAATTTTATCTATACATACTTGAATGAATTTGAAACATCGCATTTGAAGACACCGTCAGAAAGACACCGTCTCCCACTTTCAGGGAAATTCATGAAAAATTCTAAATTTTCGAAAATCATCACAAAAATCAGATTAACCAACATATCTCTCGTAATCATCTTTTAACTGCGACTTAATGACATTAAAACAAACATTTTAAGCTATAACTGAATTCATGTGAAGCATGATATTCGAAGATATCTCCGGAATTTTCATTTTCAAAAAATGCTGAATTTTTTCCAATTTTCAAATAAATCAAAATAACGATTATTGCTATCGCCGTCTTCGAACTCGGTCAAAAGGGCCTCCAAACAAATTTCTTAAATCATCATTCAATCAATTCATAATTTTTCGAAAAAATTTGTGATTTTCGAAAAAATTCTAAAATTAAAAAAACTCACCGATGAATTGAATTTTAATTAATAACCATTAAGAGGGCTCAATAATACTTGCATTATCAGACAAACTCATTACGTTTTCCAATTTCCCAACAGAATTTTCTCCCCCCAATTCTCCAATAAATCCGATCGCACATAAAAATAAAAATAAATGATAACACAACTCACCAATGGCGCAACTGATGACGATAATCGCAATAGTCTTCATCGTTGAAATAACTCGATATAATAAATAAATAAATAAATAACTTTCACCAGGCTATAACTCAACAAAGATAAAACTCCTCAGACACTTTGGCTGTGACAATTTTGTATACCTCCACGTGAGAGCAATTGTTACCGGTCACATTATATCACAAAATGACCGGAACACAGTTCGCGGGAATGGAAGCACCGCTCGGTGCCACGCAACACTTAACAAACTTCCATTATTACACCGGCTGATGGTGCAATTAAGACTGCGAACGACCCAAGCTGTCGGGCGCACACAGCAAAGTTAACACTATGGAACTTCTTCCACCTCTTTTCCCTTTTTTCTTTGCCAAATGTGTATAATATGGACACTTCGGGAGATTTCAAACACTTTCCGGACTTTCCTTTCCACTTTAATTGTATTTTTCCCGCCTCCTCAGTGATTCGATGACGATTGGGTAATTTTATTAATCCAAATTAACAAAATCATCATTTTTTCCTGAAAATAAAGAAATAAATAATGTATTACATGCATAAATGAATAAATCGATTAATTTATAGAAATAAAATTCTACAGTGGAGCACGGAGCTCATTCCGTCGTAAGTATGAAATTATCTCGACAATAAGTGTTTTTATGAGCGACAGTTAGAAGAACTTGTTTCAGAAAATTGTCAGGTGTCGACAATAAATCTTATTTTTTTCAAAAATTTTTGTTTTACTGCACGAGAGTTATCAGAGAATGCGAACGATGCTTGAAGTAGTGTCATTTAATCTGTTGCTGCATTGTTAGATAAATTCGGAAAGTCAGCAAAAATTTAATGGAGGCGAGAATCCCCCAGATCACTCCAATTGTTCGAAAATAGAAAACCTCAAAAATCGGGAAAATTAGAGGCCACGAAAATTCAAATTTGAATCTGAAATTCATCAGCCCGAAGAGTCTATCATCTTCTCTTCACTCTGACGGAAAAAAATCTTCAGCTATTCGTGCGTTAGAGCGAAGATGAAAATTCGATTGCTAAGAATCAGTTTAAGGTGTTTCGCGTGTAGATCACTCGGGGATGAAACGGAAGGGGAGTCTCATTGTTCTCGAGCCCTGGTTCAATCGCTGAGCACGAAATTTTCCGATATTCAAGCAACTATTTAAGTGTGCATTTGAAAATTTTTTGAATATTGATTTTATTTATCAGATTGATTCATTTTTTTCTCATCACCAACGGGTGTCAAATAATTTTTATTGGATGTTTTTCTAATTATTGAAATAATATTAAAATGCGTCTCGAGTTGGTAAACCTGTCGAGTCTGATCTTTTTGTGAGGGCGTAATTGCCCCGAAACTCATAATTTTCCGAATCATTTGTTCAAATAACGTTCTTATGAAATATGAAAAAAATCTGAAACTTGTACGTGTTCTCAAGAAAAATTTGATTTATCACCCACTAGTTTTTCCTCAATAGTTCATCATTTTTTTTGGGTGCCATGAAAATTTCCCTAGTTGCGAGTAGGGTAACCTCGGAGATTATCGCTGAAGAGATTACAAAAACATCAAAATTTCATTATTTTTCTTCTTGAGACAGATGTGAAAAAAATCTACAAAAATTCTCAACGATGCAGCACACTCAGACGTTTCTCCTATGAATTTTCCAATTTTTTCACCTTAATCCTCGCTTAACAACGAGAAAAAAAATCGATGGGAACTTCAATCGAGCGGATTGAACCGATAGCAAAAATAATCGCGTTCTATTTTTCTGTAACCGAAATAATTCACTGCATGCGCAAAAATTCACACAAAGTTGGAATATTCGGAATCGCATCACTGGCCAAAGACTCTATTTTTAGTTGGCACGTATTTTTCACCGCCTACGTAGATAGGAGAGACTTACGAGTGAATATAAAACGCAAAGGTGAGGGTAAGGTCACGGGGGACTCGTAGGTAGGCTCGCGTATGGTGCTCCATCGTGATTCATTCAGGTATCAGTTATGTTGTTCTCTCAGCTTTCTGGTCTCATCCTCTCTCTATTTTAATAGTTTCTTCTACTCTTCCTCATCTTGAGGAATTACACAATCGCTGATGTTTCGGGATTTGGCGGAAGAAATCATAACAGATTACCCAACTGATTGATCGTCGCCGAGAAATATGTCATGTTATTCAAATAGAAACATATGTGTCACTTGTTCAGGCGATTTAAATTATTTTGCGGTGAAACACATTCCGTTATTGATTCAAATCCTCATGTCATCAGTCTGACCAATTGAAGAAATATGTTTTAATTCCCGGAAAATTTATTGCGCTGTTTACAAAACTGTCATAATGTGTAACAGTATTTATTTCAATGAAATGAAGAAAATTGCTGCACATGCGGAAAAATATATATTCTGAAAATATTTTATGTATGGAATTGGTCTGATTTATATATAAAAGTTATGTAAAATATAACATTATATATGTTTCATATATATTTTATAGAAATTTTATATATATTCGAAGAATTGCACGGATAGAAATATTCAATAAAAATTACGTATCTTTTCCGTAATTCCGGAGCAAAATCTAGTTGTAGGAAATTTTACGGAACTGTCAGGTAATTTTTACATAAAATCACGGAATTTTTCCAGAGCGTTCCGTAATTATCACCTGAATCTGCTGTGAAAAATTACGATAACGTCACTTAAATTTTCTGAGTCGATTCCGTAATCGGTGAGCGAACTGTGAGTTCTGTAATTTTAACTTAACATTTCTCTCCGTGTGGCCTATATTATATTTATGTGTTTTAAATGTTTTTCCATGGGGGTGTTCACGCCTCAATCAATTGATTTGATTTCACACAAAAAAATTTGAATGTCAACTACGCTCAAAATCACCGTAAATTATGATTACACTGAGGGAGAAACTATAAATTCTTAAACGAGTCTTTTTTGCGCCAACAAAATCTTTAATTGAAAATTACCAAAAAAATCTCAAACAGAAATAATTGCTCTGTTTTCAAAACCAACGAAATATTTCTCAAGATGCGGATCATTCCTACAAGACGGTGCCTTTTCAGGATGAAAATATATTTTATAGAGGGAAGTTTATCAAGAAATATTTTGATTTTCATTGATAGGGCTTCTAGCACTTCAAGATGCAATGTCAAATTTTTTCAAATTTTTCTGAGGCATTACTGCTGCGTAATTTAAAAAATTGGAAAGAATGCAGTGCGGCGCTCACAGCGCGACCGACGGAGTGCTAAGGTACATCTTAAGACAGTATCACCCAAAAGTTAGTCCCTATGAATTTCCGGGAAAATTCTAAATTACTCAATTTATTGTATTCTCAGGAGTTATTGAGTTTTGACATTTTATATTATTCTCATGTTGTTGATAGACGCAACAATAACTGTTCAAATCAAATGGGAAATTAATACAGCTGTTCGGAAATTATTATACTCCAGCGATTTAACGAAATTTTCATTTTTCCGAGTTTAACATCGCAAAAACCATGTGCTATAAAATTTTACAAAAAATTCGCGGCATTAAGAATTGATCAATCTGCCACAGATTCATTTTTTAACAACATTGTAAGAACCGTGTTCCCTAGTTTGGCCTGCGCCTCGCGTGCCAGCAGTCCGCATTTCATTATTTATTATCTCCTAAACTGTGTAGTACAGCTGTTAGAATTTTTTCAATAGCCGGGAACTATGATGAACATTATTTACGAAAAACATGAGAACAATCGTAAGAAAAACCTGTTTTCTCGAGATATACCTTAAGCGTAAATTACGTGTAGCAAACCGCAAATTACGCTTAGCAAAACATAATTTATGTTTAGGTTTTTCTCCGCGTTCTCGTGACGAAAAAACAATCGTCTCTTTACGGTCTAAAAATCACTTTAGGCTCCTCTACCTTTTCTGCGCACTGAGGCTCTCGAGAAAAAAGAACAACGTAATTATCTTTTCATTTTCATCGTACGTACTGAAATAATTAATAGTAGCTAGTGGAAATGATGGTTAATTTAACTCGCCTTTGGGGTAAATTAATGTGAAATTGCTTTGAAGGAGATCCTTTCAACAGAAAAATAATTTTATTTGGTAAAACGTGTAATTATAAAACTCCATTCGTTTTCTGATATTCAAATAGTGATAAAATAAGCAAAACTGTACAGAGAATGAATTCATTCTTGTGGATGTTCTAAATTTAATCTGTCGTTCTGTCCATCAGGAACTACATTATTATTTGATTTACATTATTATTATTTGAATATAAATTAATATACATATAGGACTGACAATTATCGGAGATGAATTTCCGATAAAATCCCCAATATTATTGACATTTCCAAAGTTCCACAAATCGACAGATATGATAAACTGTGAGAAAACGAATGTGAGACTTCGCCGGTATACACCAGATAAAAATAACGCGCAATTTTCTTCGGTTGAGCCGGGTATCGCTCAGGTAGTACACTCCCACGTATCGAGAAGAAATAATGAATTAAAAAATTGGAGCTGAATCAACACTTGTCTACTACCTCGTAGAGCAGCAGCGTAAACACTGAAGAAACCTCTAACGTGTGATGATACAAACATGATAAATGATTTTAAAAAACACGCACGAAAAAATTTAATAGAAAAACCTAGCGAATGTGCTGGATAATTCTACAGGAGTTCTACTGAACTTTCTATTAGTTTATGGCGGATTTTCTTGAAATGTTCAATAGACAATATTTTATAGAAAAAGTCAATAGAATTGGGATTTTCTAAACAACTTATTCTATTCAGATATTTTGTATAGAATTTCCTCGGCTCAAATTTTCCAATTTTTTTTGCTTCCGAATGGAATTCTATTGTAATCGAAGCGATCGGTCGACAATCATTACATTCGTAATATTTTGTAATATTATTAGAATTTGCACCTTTCTATTACTATGATTTTATTATCTTACTTGAAATTTGAAAATATTAAAATAATTCATAGTTTAAGTTTTCCGTTAACTATTGAGTAAATAATTCTAAATTTCATGACAGGATCCTCTTGAATTATCGAGAGGGAGAAAAATTCGAAATATAGACAACGATCCTGACTCATTTATAAGCTGGATGATTCTCCAAAGAAAAATTATTGATGAATTGCGAATGAAAATCAGCACAACTCCCAAAACTGCAGTCTCTCGCAGCTAGAGACATGGAATACAGCAAGAAAATCGTTCAAGCTATTCCACCAATTTCCACTCTGACCTCAAACAAACACCAAGATATTTACCATCCCGAAATAGAGTACCTGACGTACGATGGAATTCCCTGGGAAATCCTAAAACCCGTAGCGAACTTCACCGTTACCCTTCCACCAACCCACACTAACTCATCGTGTGAACTATCCCATACCATTGGACTTCCGGTTTGGGGGGAAAATTTTCCCATTTCCCCAAAACTATCGTAATTGGGTACGATCAGGGATTATCGTGCTCAGTGAGTTGGATTTTGGTAAATTAACGAGGAGAGGATGCTGAGTTCCATTGTCGATCTTTCCACCTTGATTTATCTTTCTCCGTTCCTCCCTCCAACCTTCATCCCAACCCCGCCCCACTACCTCGCGGTACTAGCCACCTCCACTGAGTTCCGGGCGTCCCACTTTGTATCCGGATGAATCTGAAACGAAAGATTGAGGGTGAGGCTGGTTAAGCCAACGAATGCTGACATCACCACCCATATTATATTAGCCTACGTAAACATTTGTGCATAGTATAACTGCGTATACAGAGATACGTCCGTTGAAGATGCAAACATTATACTCCACAGTGTATTCTGTATACTGGGCCGGTGAAGGAAAAAAAAAAATGCTCGATACGATTTTTTGACTGTCTACGTTCCTGAGAGAAATTCATCGGGGGAATCGGAGGAAATATTTCCAACGTATCCCGGCGGGATTACGTGATGAGGAAGGAAAATTATTGATTATGTAAAAGGAAGAGAACGTGAAGTCAAGACAAACAAATTCGCTGATCACTTTCTGAAGGTTTCGCGAGGGGATTATGAAGCAAGGATCCCCATCAATATTAAATTTCTGTACACGGAGAGAAATATTCAATGAAAATTACCAGAAAAAGACGTCAAAATTACGTTTCGAAACGTAATCTGGGAGCGAAGTAAAATTCAATAAAAAGTGTCAATCGTCACGTAAATTCTACGATCTGTTCCGTAAAAATTACTCATCCGTCCGACGCCTCACGGCTAGCCNAACACGTTCCGTAATTTTTCCGGAACTTTTCGTAAAAATTCTTAAACATCCAAGAATTTTCATGTTCTGAGGCATAATAAGTCTTGAAGTTTCTGTTAGATTTTACAACTTCCAGAAAAATTACGTGACTTTTTCGTATTTTTTCGGTGACAGACCCGAAATTTTACTGAACGTTTCAAATTTATTCTCTTATATTCCTATAGAAATTCACTGAAAACGATTCTCGCTTGCGGATAACGTGAAATGTTCCGTAATTTTTCTCGAATATTTCTCTCCGTGTAATATTACAAGGATTTGACCCTTACATTATTGAAGGTTTAAAATGTGTTGATTCAATTTTTCAAATAATATATTAATAATCTGATTTTTTACGAATAATGATATATTTACAATTTGTTAATATGAAACTGTAAATTGACTACTAAGTGAATAATTCAAATTTCTTGAAAGGGGATTTTCGATTATGCAAGTAATCTGCAATCTTCCTACCTCAAATTATTGATCGATAAAATAGTTGAAAATTTGAATATTTGAATCGATGATACTTAAGTACTCAAAAAATTTTAAGAGTGATATTATCTAATTAAGGGCTACAAAAGTAACCGTAATAGAATATTACGGGTTCGTAGCTACCAGACGAAAATGCAAATCATAAAAAAATACTGTCTGACTGCGGCAGTGACACGATAAATGTCAAAAATAAAGTATTTTTCAACTTCAGGAATAACGTTTGGAGCTCGCTAAACTGAATCCACCGAGCGAACCTCATACTCCACGAGTAGGAAAACAAAACGAAAGGAGGAATGTACACAAATCTTCATTTCAATCTTTAATGACCCGTAGGAACGCTGAGTAAACTTGGTTTACCTTTTACCTGTCGTTATGAATGGGTTCATTGACCTTAACTGAGTCGCGTACACGTAGACACAATTTAGATACGACGGATTTATTTGCTGAAAATGAGAAAAACCGGAGTTGTAGGAAGAAAATTAATCTACTCTCGGCACTAATTATTTTCCGCAATGCAGAGTGGATTTGCCTGGAGTACACGTTTCATAATAAAAAAAAAAAATAGAGACTATCTGCAGTTTGAACCTGAGAAAGCCCTCGTAATTACGGCCACTGGTTGGTACGGTTTCTATTGCCAGCTAATGACCATCAAGAAAGGTTAAAAATTTTAGTCAAAATTTTATCTGAATCCAGATCATTGTTCTAGATAATTTTTAAACACTTTTGGGATAGCTTCGTAGACATTTTTTCCAGGCAGTATTGACCCACCAGCTTGTCCCACCGGCTGGGGTCAACACGATGTACCGCCCACCTGAGTGAAATGAGTCCTTTTTTTCCAGCTTCGCACTCCACAAGGAGTCAAAAACGGTTACAATGGGTTCTTCGAGGTGTTTACTCGATGATGTGAAGAGGACAGATTTTTTATTAACATTAAACATATTTAATTATGTAATTCAATTGCCATCGGCCAATGAGCGATGGAATCGAACTTTGAGGGTAATACCGCCCGGCACGCGTCCAATACCGCTCACTTTGTTTTCATGACTTTTTTGAGCAATGCAGACCAACTGTCATAATTTTTCCTATTTTCATCCTTCGTTTCCATTCTTTGGCTCCATTTTGAGAAAGATTTCACGTGAATAATAATAAATTATCGTGAATTTACCCCATGTTCCAGTGGCCACCGACTACCACAAACAATCGAGCTGTCACTCGACCGCCCTCTAGCTGCAGAGTCTAGCAGCCCTATAGAAACCCTGGGCGGCATTACCCACAAATTCTGGGCGGAATTACCCACAAACACGGAGGCTGATAAAATAGCTAATAATAACTGATAGAGATATTTCTCTGCTATTGAAAAGGTCGCAATGGATGTGGAAATGTATAACGAACATATATTTCGCGCTCCATTCAATTATGGACCAACTGAAAATGTAAAAAATCTTAAATTCTGGGGTGGAAAAATTTTAACAATTCGGTAAGAAATGATTTGACTGTTGTGAAAAAGGGTATTCATCAACCCGCGTAAAAATAAATCTTGAAAAAATGAGCTTTAAACAAAAAAAAAGTAAACCTCTTACTTTGTTTGACGCGAGAGACTCTTCAACGATTGTAAATGAGTGAATGAAGGATTTAAATACGAGTAATAGAGAGAATGAAATTCTGCATGGAGTCGAGTGTCTGGAAAATCCTGAACCCGTTTTTTAATGAACTTCCCGAAGCGAAATCTCACAGAGGAAATTACAGGTGTTTATTTTCATCCCAGAGGTTGTAAATGGAGGGAAATAGCTTTGGAATCTGCAGAGGAATTTGTGGCTACTTGTACGCGTCTTTGGAGAGTTCTAGTAATTTCAAACGATAATGTAAAAAAAATCTAATTGATGCAGCGCTGATTTGACCTCTTTGAAGTCTGAATTGGATCATTCGCCAAAAGTAGTGCAAAAAATATATATGTGAACGAGGAGATATTCGTTGGCGTATTTCAACATTGATACACGGACAAAGGATTTCCTGCGAAAATTCATGTGCTAGCGCACTACACCTAGAAAAATGTGTTTTTTAAAATCAAATAAAAATCTTTATTTGCAATTTTTCACTTTTTTCAAGAAAAAGGATTTACTTATACTAAACCCACAATTTATTTCGTTCAAAAAAGAAATTTATTTGATTCAAATAAATAAATTTTCTTCATATAAGAAAACTGTTTATTTGGCATAAATAAAGAATTTATTTGGATCAAATAAAAATTTCTTAATAGTAAATAAGCATTTATTCAATATTAACAAAACTTTGAATGAAATTGTTGATTTAATTTGAAAAAAAAAAAATTATTTGCTATTATTTAAATCAACTTATTTATTTGATACGAATAATTCATTGAATTCCGAGTCGCCAAAAAGTAATAATTCTTCGTGAATTTTCCCATTTAAGTGGATCAGTTCGGTTTCGTTCCTGACCCGCAAATCCACCACCTGATCGTTCCAAAGTTCGGAAGGAAATATCGATCGTGACGGTCTTGCACGGCAATTCCTAAGCCTCGAGCAATTGACGAGGAATTAATACCAAGTTCCTGATGAATATCGTATGTCAGCAATTGGGGATAAGCACGAGTTTGAGAAATGTTTCCACATGCTGCCAAAGATAGAATGTTCGACATCGATAATCATCTTGAACGCAAGGTCCTAATTAGTTTTCTTCTCAAAGGTTTTTTTGGCAATTAATGCCTCCAATGCAAGTCCCATAATGGATTGGCCATGCTGTGAGGGTAGGTTAGGGATTTTGTGATTTTGGGACAATTTTTTGGGAGGAAATCCTTTTCCGAGTTTTAGAATAGATCAAGTATATTTTTTTAGGCGCAATGTCAACGTTAGTTTTCGAATATTTTTTTCTAGAAAACGATTTTGAGCTGTACACGGAGAAAGAAGTTGGAGAAAAATTACCAAACAGTCCAAGTAATCGTGGAGTAGCCTCGATTTCCAGTACTTTTTCACCTTAAATAGGAGAAAAAGTGCGAGATTAATAGTGAATTTGACTCCGTTGGCCCCGAAAAATTTACCAAACGTGAGGGTGATTTGTACCGAAACTGGAAAATTTACCCTGTATCCCATCAAAAATTATCTCAGTGAGTGATTTCTTCTCTTCCATTCCTATAAAAATTGTCGGAAAACGATTCCCCCTTGCGGATTACGTGAATTGTTCCGTAATTTTTGCTGCACATTTCTCTTCGTGTAGTAAGATATCTACGACCATTTGATTGTTCATCAAGAGTTGAGCAATCAAAGTCGATCGACTCTCACCAAAATCTGCAATGAGGAAACGATCCCTCCGAGTCAAACGGTCATGAAAGTCACCGGCAGAAACGAGCGAAGTAAAGTCCCGGTGAAATAGCAATGGCAATCCATCATGTGCGGTGGTCGAATGAGGGGGAAGGGAGCCACGAAGGAGCTTTCAGAGGGGTCATAAGGATAGGGATCGAATACTGGTCAGAAAATGGCAGGGGATCATATCCATCTTCTACGGTCGAGGCAAGCAGGACATTTAGAAGGTTCTAACGATCTCAATAGCAACATCACCTTCTGAAGGTCAATATCCTACGAGTTTGAAAAATATCGATAACTTCCGGCATCCTGCAGAGGCATCGTCTCGTTTGAATTATCCGTCTCGTGAGCTAAATATTTCGTTGTTGTTAGAAGCAGAACATTTCGGTAGCGAAGTGGTAAAAACCGGTGCAATTCAATTTTGACTATTGACCAATTTTCAATGAATATCTCGGAATCTAAGGGAGATGGGAAAATTTTTGTTATAACCTTTTTTGTAGAGCCCATTGAGTGCTACAACAAATGTAATTACGAAAATATCGCTATCTCCCGTAGATTCGGAAATATCCTCCAAAAACTCAACTGAGAGATGAGTCGACTTAAACTGTTTTATCACTTCGCTACTGAAAGCGTTTTTGGGAAATATTTCCGAATCTAAGGGAGATAGCGCAATTTTTGTAATAGCATTTTTTGTAGAGCAAATTAAGAGCTACAAAAAAGGTTCAGACAAAAATTTTGCTATCTGGCTTAGATTTCGAGATATTCATTGAAAACTGGTTAATAGTCAAAATTGACTTGAACCGTTTTACCACTTCGCTACTAAATTCTGTTTTGATAATTTTCAACTAGCATTTTGTTTTTTGGTCCAAGCAAGACTTGTTCCAGGTATATCCGTAGAAGACACGTGTTTCTTGAGATTGTCCCCATGTTTTTCATAGACAATGTTTGTAATAGTCCCCAGCGATTGAAAAAATGCTAACTAGTTGTACTACACAGTTTAAGAGATAATAAATAATTAAATGCGGCCTTCTAACACGCGAGAAAACGATTCTTACGATGTTCTTAAAAAATTAATCCGTAATAGATTAATAAATTCCGAATACGGTGAATTTTTTGGAAAATTTTGTAATACATAGTTTCTGTGATATTCAACTCTAAAAAATCGAAATTTCGTAAGAACATTCATCTCATTCAAAAAATTAATCACCAAATAATTTCTCATTTAATTCAAACAGTTATTGTTGCCTCCACAACCCATGACAATAGAAAAACTCAATAACGTATGAGAATGCAATAAATTAAGTCATTCCGATTTTTTTTCGCAAATCCCCAAGAACTAACTTTTGGGCACGATTGTCTCCGGATATACCTTAAGAACTTGTTCCTTTTTCTCTCAGCGTAGGGGAATCGATACGTGACACATACTGGAACGTGTGTTATTAGGCTGAAGGCCATAACGAAGAAGGTAAACAGGAGCGCGTTAATTTCGTCTCTCTCTCAGCTGCAATCACGAAGGCACCTTTGGCGCCAGTCTGACCAATCTCTCATGGCCCAAAGTAACTCGCCAACATTACAGCCTTTTCCCTGTGCGCCTGCACATGTACATTTGTACCCGCGGCCTATATCCATTGAGTTGAAATCTCTCTACTTTCCTCACTCCTGCACACTCACTGTCGCTTCAAAATGAATGCTTTATATTCGTAATAACCTCAATACTGAGTGCGTTTCGCAGTTGTTCAGTGAATAGCAACTTTCACTTGAGAATTACGATATCACTCATGATCATTTTTCATTTCTGAATGTACACTGTTAAAAAATTTTGTCTTAATTTTTGGTGCCAAATTCCGAATGAATGTCTAATCAATTCCAATCAATTTCATCGCTCAATTTCGAATGAGAGAGGAGATATGAATTCATTACGCGGACTATGATTTTCAGGGTCACATCGCGAGGGGAAATTAAACAGCTCTTAGACGGCGGTAGAAGAAATTATCGCGGTTTGCCTCTCACTGCGCGCCCTGATGCCGGCGTAACGAAATTTCTTCTCACCTGCTATTAAATTAAAGGGAGAGTGTTTTGCAGTTGATTACCATTTTGTTGAGTAATAACTCATCAACAAAGCGTTGGGTAAAATTTTTTTTTATCAGATTTCAAATGACCGCCCCGAGCTACCCTCACAGCAGATACATTCACGGTGTTGTGGGACACAGTATACATTCGAATTTATCCACAATTTTTTATGTTTCAATTGACAAATGGAAATACGCTCGCGTATTAAATTTATTTATTGCTTCATTCGTAAATTAAACTCCCAATTTCAATCACCCATATTTATTTGGGAACCTCAGTCAGAGAACATCAAAGGAGCCAACTCTGTTACGTAAATTCTTTTTCAGCTGAGGTGAAATTTGAATTGTGAGTGTCAAAACCATTGGCTACTTTCAATGTGCAAACGGAGTAATTGGTGTTTCAAAGTAAAAGCGATTATTCATTCTTGAAGCATAATTTGAAAGACATTGAATGGGATAATGAAACAGTTCTTTTCGTCAATTTTGATGAAATTAAACGGCAAATAGGGAGGAATGCTCGTTTAACTCAAAGACATTTTAACGAGGGCACGAACAATGGTATCCGGTTAATTCATCCCATGACAATTCATCTTAAGCACACGGAGAGAAATATTCAGTAAAAATTACGTATCTTTTCCGTAATTTCGGAGCGAAATGTGGTTGAAAGAAATTTTACGGAACTGTCACGGAATTTTTTCTGAGCGTTCCGTAATTTTTATCTGAATCTTCTGTGAAAAATTACGATGCCGACACTTAAATTTCCTAAGTTAATTCCATAATCGATGAGTGAATTGTGAGTTCCGTAATTTCTACTGAATATTTCTCCGTGCAATTTCATTCCAAGACAAATTCATCCCACGGCAGTTTCATCCCATTTTTTTTATTATTACTATTTGGATGAAGAATACGTTTGGCTGAAGCGCGTGACTCATCGGATTAATTTTCAAGTTTTGTACTGATTTTGTAAATCGATGCTGTGGTCTATTACGTGCGGCCTATCTGGCGAACGTTAGTTGAGATAAGAATGATTTGACCGTTTTTTGCAGTCTTTTCTGTTAATCGATTGTCTTGGGATACACCTTAATTGGAAGAAGTCTTACAATATTTACCTTCACGAGTAAAGCTGAAATTGAGATTTGAAGATATTCACGTGACATCCCGTGGGGAAAGTACGGGGGAATATCTAAACGAGGAAGTAGTGCGACACGTGGTGAATGTGTGAGGATAGTGCACAACAGAGACCAAGCTAATGAAAACAATGCGTCAGGCAGGGCAGTTGCGGATGTGATTATTTTGTTTACATTTCCCAGCGAGTTGGATCATAAAATCTGATTAAATTCACTGAATCCAGTTCAAATAAATATAACTTGTAGAAATGGTTTTCACGATATTGAGAGATGGCGAGTGTATTTAAATCCATAAAACGATTTTTTTTTTCGGTACAGACCACACTATAGATTCAACCATTTCAAATCATCAACTTTGTCAATTAAATCGCGCGAGAAAAACTGGAAAACAAATCATGAATATTCAGCATCATTCGAATCACATTTTGCACAAAATTATTATTTTTCAATGAATATTTTTTCAAATCAATATTTTAAAAAATGTTCAAATGCACACTTAAATAGTTACTTGACAATTGGAAAATTTCATGCTCAGCGATTGAATCAGAGCTCGCGAACAATAAGACTCCCCTTCCGTTTCACCCNCGGATCTACACGCAAAACGCCTTAAGTAGAGGTCATAGACTGGACCGCAAGTTCGACTATAACCTTCCCCTTATTCAGCAGACACCACACAGCGCAAATATTTTTCAAGCACTTCAATAAGCGCAGATCATAAAGTTTAGCGTTTTGACATCCCATTGGATTGAACATAAAATTTTTATTGAGGTGCTAAGGCGTAGTAAGCAGACTTATCTCATCTAGACAACGTCGGAGCCATATCATATTCGACTTATTAGGCTTTAGCACGTCAATGAAGAATTGCTCACGAAATCCCCGCGTTATACGGAGAATTGAAGAAGGTAGTTTGTCAATCAAATTACATATTTAAGATTATTCACTACAAATTGGAGATGAGATTAAACGCGCAACCCTCAAATTGAATAAAATCACCTGGTTATTCAAAATGCGACACGATATCTACTGCCAGTTTAATATATTTCCGAATAGTTGAATCCAAAGTTTCACTCCAAATTTGTATAAATTGAGTTTCACTCCAAATTTGTATAAATTGATAGCCTCTTTCCAGTAAATAGATTCCGTTGAAATTTCATATTAAATTACTCTCATTGAATATTCCAACGGTTTTCATTCCAACTTCAAATTGAAAATCCCTTTTCGCTCGCTTATTACACGATGGATTCCCGTCCGCGTACCCTTCATCCCGGTTAACAATTTAATTTCAAATTGATTGACTGGAAATTTTTACCGCTTGACATAGCAGCGTTCCTTGTACAATTTCTGTTATGGAATTCCATACATTATTCCATTTCAACAAGAATAATAATGATTATTAAACGAAAATGTAAATGTCAACTTTACTATCATTGGCGTTTTATGAAAATCCCTTCTTAGCCGCATGTAAACATATCGCACCGTTATCTACATCTGCAGAGAAATAGACTTACGGCAATCACTAGGAACGTGATAACCTTCCGTTTTGAAAAGCGTGAAATGGGGATACAGCGAGGGACGAGAGACATTACGTGACGAGACGAGACAATGTTTCGAGATGGAAATGAGCAGACGAGACGAGACGAGACAATGTTTCGAGATAGAAATGAGCGGACGAGACGAGACGAGACAATGTTTCGAGATGGAAATGAGCAGACGAGACGAGACGAGACGAGACAATATTTCGAGATGGAAATGAGCGGACGAGGAGACAATGTTTCAAGATGGAAATGAGCGGACGAGACGAGAGACGAGACAATCTTTTGAGATAGAAATGAACGGACGAGACGAGACGAGACAATATTTCGAGATAGAAATGAGCGGACGAGACGAGATGAGACAATGTTTCGAGATGGAAATAAGCAGACGAGACGAGACAAGGTTTCGAGATAGAAATGAGCGGACGAGACGAGATAATGTTTCGCGGTGGAAATGAGCGGACAAGACGAGACGAAATAATGTTTCGAGATAGAAATGAGCGGACGAGACGAGACGAGACAATGTTTCGAGATGGAAATGAGCGGACGAGACGAGACGAAAGACGAGACTGTTATATTAAATTTACTGACTCTGATTTTTCCTGACTGTCAATTTTTCCACGTGGGGCGAGACAAGATAAGACGAGTCGAGACGGCTGCATTCAACTATTTTTCAATTTACTTATTCTTTGTTTCCTTATTTTCACTTCAAATAATTTTTTTCTGCCAATTAAAACACTTCGAAGGTACACTCAGAGAAAAATCCACATAATATCGCCAAAATTATTTCTTGAGCGAAAAAAATGGCATAAATATTTGATCGATTTATGGTAGATTTAATCATTTTCTCATCTTCTGACACGAAAAAACCGATTTCTTGTGGCAAGAAATTCTCACTTTATCATGAAATGTTCACGTTCAAGTCATGAGCACTTCACCGAAATCAGACATTGTCTGACACATTATCCGGAATTCTTGTCCCAAGAAATTAATCCTCAAGAGATGAGATATTTGGCGCAAGAAATTAGTTTCATGATATTATGACGATATTTCTCTCAGTGTATGGAAGTCATCATATCCCCATTCGGGTGATTCTTTTATTCGAAATCCTACCAAACACCTCGAATATCCCTTGACCGTCCACTAATTGGCCTGCTCACCCTATTCGAATCGTTTTCTTGCTGTGGTTGGACAACGTCTATGAAGGTCAACCTCTAACTAGTGCTAACAAAATGAAGACACACTAAAATGGCGATAAACGACTCTCGGCCCAGGAGTTACCACACTGTTTCGCCTCATAAGTTCTCCCCTCGCCATTCAGCGAGGCACTCTCTGTCTCATTTTTTTCTAATGCACGAAGCGAACATTTTCTCCTGCATTCCTGTCCACATAGAAATATAATACATGAGCATTCTCTCCTCGTCATAAAGAATATGAACATCTATAAACACTTGCTTACGTCGGTGTTCAGTTTTAGCAGAATTATTGCATTATTATAACGGTATTTAGTTCGTAACATCCGTCTGAGTCACTACAACAACAGTAGTGACACAATGGCTTTGCCAACTATTCGAAAATTCTCAAATATCACTATTTTCAGCGGATAGAGGACTGATGTTAAAAAAAAAACATTCAATGTTGACGGGGTGCTGTTATGGTATTATTTATATACTTAAACCAGAACGGAAGTCATTTATTTGTAATGGCCAAGTAAAAATAGTTGAAATTGTTTTCATGTGTTCAATTATTTCCTGTTGCATGTTCCTCAATGCAAGAATTTGCATGGGTTTATAAGTTACTCACGACGCTCGTTAGACAATCGTGTGTCGTTTCCCAACACATGTGGAAAGAATTGCAAAGTTATGATCCTAAATTCTATTAATACATCATTCATTGATACATCGTATATCACGTTGGAAATTCCGTATAAATTATCATTTCTATGCGAAGAGATGAAACCCGACTTTTTGAACCAATTTCAAATAAATAAGCTTTTATAACGAATGCCAATAATTTCTTTTTAACGCCCGGGTGTACTGTCTTTCGAATGTTATCTGGATTTTTTTTATCTTTCGTAATTCAAAATTGTCAATTGAGTGGTACATCATGTAGAAATTCCCAAAAATTATGATAGAATGATAAAACAAAATAGAAAAAATTCTGAACTTTTTCAAAGAGCGTTTTTAATTGAGATTCAGAATGAGTTGAAAAAAGTGGAAATTACAAATATCTGATTCGCTGTGGCAAATTATCTATTAGCTGTCATTTTCCATGGTGGATAACAAAACACTAACTCCTCATGGGAAGTGACAGCTAGGTATCTCAATTTTCAAAACAGTGGTATGTAGTCATCTGCCATTTTTATGTGATAAAAGTGTGATTAAAAAATTCTCCAAAATATTACAACTTTTTTCAAAGAGCCTTTTCCGTAATAAATGTCTCTGTGCAGTGTGGGAAAAGATTTACGAAATCAGTCTTCCCCCTGCATGATATTGGGTGATAGGCCGCCATTTGTCACCGTAAATCAGATACATTTTTCAATTTATTGTTATTCAACTTATTCTGATTATAAATTAAAAATGCTCTTTGAAAAAATTAAGAATTTTTTCTACTTTTTTTTTATTATTCATTCATAATTTTTCAAAACTTCTGCATGATGCAGGACTTAATTGACAATTTCAGACGACGAAAGATGAAAAAAAACATCGAGATAACGTTCGAAAGATAGTCCACCCGGGCCTTAAATGCACTTACTTGGATCAAATAAAAGAGTGCTCTCGGAGTCAAGTCACATGTATTCACCACAAAAATGGAAGTTTAATTTTTGTTAACCTAATATAATCTCCATCGTCAAGAAATTTTCTACTTTCACGAAGTAATGTGGGAATCGCAATAAAAACACCTGATGCGTGAAATGAAAACCCCTGACCCTGTTGATTTGCTGACAAATTAATTATTCTGGAATCAGCTGAGGGTGGCTTGCACAATCCAGTACCTGAATCCCAGTAAAACCCCAATGATACCACGTAGTACCACTGCCTCGGTGTAGTGAAATGCTCCATAACCCTTGAGGCTTCTTTGATACAGCTACGCTCTGTGTATACACTTTCCACAGAAGTCAATTTTATTGACATCGTACCAACCTCGTATATCTCCTTGCAGCTACTAAGAGCAAATCTCATCATCAATATTAAACAGAAACGATACCAATTTGAGATATCATCCAGGAATTGATACGACGTGTAATCGCAGACCACAGCCATCAACAGTGATTAATTCTCGTGATGAAAAACGATCGCCGAGTAAATATACGTCTCAATGTCACATCCTACGCGTCTACGTGCGGAGTGGACAACGAAATAAAAATATCGGGGAAAATGCGTGGATAAATAAGACAATTTTCAAAATATGAGACAGCGTTAGTGACGAAAGCAATGTCCACACTGAGAAAACAATGTTTTTTGAAAAATACGTCTTTACTTATATCAAGAAAGTCGTGCCTTGAAAATTTTCTAGAGCAAAATATATTGCACGGAGAAATGAAAAACTTTCGCCAAGAAATTTTGCACTTGCCCTAAAGACGAGGAAAATTTCTTGATGACAAAAAAATGATTTTTCATAACAAGTAAAATTGAGGAATAACCTCACAATTTAAACAAATAATCATCTGAATACAAAAATGTGAGTGAACATATGAAATCTGTTTGTATGTATTTATGTATTAAATTTTTCTTTTGGCTGAATGAACTCGAGAAGGGCTCCAGCAATAAAAAAAAGTAAAACTGAATTCATTTATTTAAGAGTTTTTTTAGGCTCAATTCTAGAATATTTTAATATCAAAACCACTTGAATTGATGGGAGAACTCGTTTTCTTGATATGAACCAATTGCTCATCTTTCGGACAAATATCAAATTTCTTGGGGTAAGATTTTTTTTTATTAGTGGAAGATATTGTCCGCTTTGCCGTGCCAAATTTCGGAAATTATTATTGCACTCAAGTTCTACTGAAATTTCAGGAAATCTTGTAATTGAAAAATCAAATATTCTCTTGATTTGCTGTTCAAATAATTTGGAAATCAATAAAACAATTGATTTTTGAGTTCAATTATATTGTGAAAATTCAGAAAAATCAGGAAAATTCAATGAAAAATTGAAAATTCATGTCATTTTGTTTCTGAATATTCATGTTCCAGTAAAAATTCAATCAAGGTGTCAAATTTCCATCTCACTCCAACTGAAAACTCATGAATTTCTGTGAATTCTACTCAAAACTATGAAATTTCATAACCATTTTTTCCCTAAATCCGATTCAGTGTCACTCTCATGTGATTTACTGTATAACATCTCCCATAAAATTTCAAAAAATTTCCAACAGTACACAAGTACAGCCGTACTTCTCAAAAAACTCTTGTCTTCTCAGTGCAGAATCAATAAAAGTAAACAGAAATACAACAATTTCGACACAATTTCCCTCATATTCGATTTCAATCGAATGTATCAATCTATTTTCGTTATTTGCCCCTATATATTACTCTGTTGACGTGAAATAAATATTGGAATATTGTGCAGAGCAGAATATATCGGTAAAACAAAGCAAAATGAAGAGGACGCGAAGTGAAAAAAAAAGAGTGGGAAGATAACAAGGTCGAGAGATAGTAGGGGAAAATACCTGTGGTATTGGTTTTTTCCGAAGAAAAAAAACGTTCAATTATCCCGATTCAGTTGGATTGAAATTGAGTGGCGGTGGCCAATAGGTTCAATATACGTATTGGCTCTCTACCGCAACGGGAATCATCGATTTGAATTGTTCATTTTCAAACTACCCTCAATGCCCCTGGAGGTATGGGTCCGGTATTCAAGTCAATTTCCGATGCAAATTCACCGTCCGCACAATTACAGGTGGCGCATTATAAAATGACCGCAAATGTGCGTCTATGTGAAATACAAATGGGGACACACACGGGAAATCTATCTGAGCATTATCCAAGCATCCCTTCTTTTGATCTTTTAAGGGTGCCAAGTGAATTTGAAAAAAGATTCAAAAAAAATTTTTTCTTTCCCTCCACCATTGGAGAAATATGTATTCATCCATCCGACGAAATTTCAAACACGCAACCGGAACTAGACATCGAGAAAATAAATGCGGAAAATCCTCTATTTCGCGTGAC